>NC_044977.1:92093615-92372454 GCF_008728515.1 Papio anubis | reverse complement strand
TTTTTTTTTTTTTTTTTTTTTTTTTTTTTTTGAGACAGAGTCTCGCGCTGTGTCACCCAGGCTGGAGTGCAGTGGCGCGATCTCGGCTCACTGCAAGCTCCGCCTCTCAGGTTCACGCCATTCTCCTGCCTCAGCCTCCGAGTAGCTGGGACTACAGGCGCCCGCCACCACGCCCGGCTAGTTTTTTGTATTTTTAGTAGAGACGGGGTTTCACCATGTTAGCCAGGATGGTCTCGATCTCCTGACCTCGTGATCCACCCGCCTCGGCCTCCCAAAGTGCTGGGATTACAGGCTTGAGCCACCGCGCCCGGCCGACATATTTTTTAAATACTGTTTTATTTTCTGATTATAAAATCAAGACACATGTCAAGCATGGTGATATGTATTTGTAGTCCCAGCTACTTGGGAGGCTGAGGCAGGAGGATCACTTGAGCTCAGGAGTTTTAGAACAGCCTGGGTAACATAGTGAGACTCCCATCTCTAAAAAATTTTTTTTAAAAATTAAGACACATTAAAAAGCCTTGACAATCCTGAGCATTGATAAAGTTGTGGAGGGTGGAGCCATCCTGGGGAGCCATTTGGAAGTACCTAATAAATACGAATATATGTACACCTGTGAACAAGCCATTCTGCCCCTTGGTCTACAGCATAGAGCAGCTTTTCTCCAGGTGTTGTCTGGGGAATCCCTGGGGGGCAAAGTGAGACTTTCAGTGGGTCTGTGAGGTAAGGTATATTTTTTTCTCTCTAAATAGCTTATAAGTGGAGTTTTGGAGACTATGTGGTATCTGATATCTTTGGGGAACAGCTTCAACACAACATCCTGGTGACCTTGCACATGTCCACATAGGCCATGCAGGCAAGTTTTGAACTACAGTTTTTGTTTGTTTGTTTTTTCTTTTTGAGATGGAGTTTTGCTCTGTTGCCCAGGTTGGAGTGCTGTGGCGTGGTCTCAGCTCACTGCAACCTCCGCCTCCTAGGTTCAAGTGATTCTCCTGCCTCAGCCTCCCAAGTAGCTGGGATTACAGGCACCTGCCACCACGCCCAGCTGATTTTTCTTTAGTACAGATGGGGTTTCACTATGTAAGCCAGGCTGGTCTTGAACCCTGACCTCAGGTGATCCACCCACCTCAGCCTCTCAAAGAGCTGGGGTTATAGGCGTAAACCACCATGTCCAGCTTGAACCACAGTTAATCTGAATCTTGGCAGAATTTCCTGTGGTCCTTTCTGGGACATGAGAGCCTAGAAGCTTGTGAGGAGGTGCTCCCCTAGGCCACTTCCAACTTGCCTCCCTGTATCTCCTGGGAGGGTTCTGGTGAGATATGTGGCTTTCTGCCTCAGCCCTTTAGGGTTTAGTTGTATACTCTAAAACCACTTAACCAGCCGGGCATGGTGGCTCATGCTTATAATCCCAGTACTTTAGGAGGCCGAGGTGGGTGGATTACCTGAGATCAGGAGTTCGAAACCAGCCTTGCCAACATGGCGAAACCCCGTCTCTACTAAAAATACAAAAATAAGCCTGGCATGGTGGTACATGCCTGTAATCCCAGCTATTCGGGAGGCTGAGGCAGAAGAATTGCTTGAACCTGGGAGGCAGAGGTTGCAGTGAGCCGAGATTGTGCCACTGCCCTCCAGCCTGGGAGACAGAGCAAAACTCTGTCTCAAAAAAATAATTAATTAATTAATTAATTAGACAAAAATGGCCGGGCACGATGGCTTATGCCTGTAATCCTAGCACTTTGGGAGGCCAAGGGGGGCGGATCATTTGAGGTCAGGAGTTCGAGACCAGCCTGGCCCACATGGTGGAACCCCATCTCTGCTAAAAATACAAAAATTAGCTGGGCATGGTGTCACGTGCCTTTAGTCCCAGCTACTCGAAAGACTGAGGCAGGAGAATCGTTTGAACCCGGGAGGTGGAGGTTGCAGTGAGCAGAGATCGTGCCATTCCACTCCAGGCTGGGTGACAGAACGAGATACCGTCTCAAAAATAAATAAATAAATAAAATAAAAATAAAACCACTTGACCATCACAAACACTTAAAACCAATAGTAAGTGCAAAACTATGCCTACTGGTGCATGCATATTCCCTGATCTCTCTATTGTTTTCACTCCAGGTCTCAGCTGTTTTAAGGAATAAAAACCTCCCTAGGGGCCTGCCTCCTCTGCATTGCCCTGCATTCCCTAAACTCCCAGCTGAGGAGATAGGTGGTCTCCTGGCAGCTGGAGTGCCTATGTAAAACTGTGTTTTTGAAAAAAAAAAAAAAAAAAAAAAAAGCACTTGATAGAGTTTGGACAAAACTTGCAGTGCAGAGAAAAAAAGTCAAGGTAACTATGTGGTTTGGGTGGATTCATTGTGTGTGAGAATGTATAATTGGTATTAACAGTGTATTACATCTTTGAACCTTAAATGCTCATAAAATGTTAGAGAAAATTGCTTTGGTGTCCAATGCTTTCACTGTATAAATGATGTTCTGTTAATTGGCAAGCCAGAAATGTCTACTTTCTGTGTTAACAGCAGTCAGCATGCATGACTGGTAAACCCCAACAAAACTCAGAGGACTGCTTGCCAATTAAAGTTTCTTGAAACAACATGGGTGGATTCACAAAGCTAATCTCTCCAGCAGTCAGACAAGAACAATTGCTCTCTTACAAAGTAAGAACTCTATGTTCCCAGTACTAACACTGCTGCTGCGTGCCAAACTTGTAACTCCTGTTGAAAGCAGGCCCATTTATCTTCTAGTGAAAAACAGGCCACACTACACAGGACTCTGGCCCCACCTGCATCTGCAGAGATCTTTGACCCCCACCCCCTCCAGGCTAACGGCTATACTTTTCTTACCAGGTTTTTTCTTTATTCAGGTTTTAAAGTGTTTCAGTCCATTCAGCTGACTCTGGCCCCACTGTGGCCCTTGAAATTAGTCTGTTATGTTTTATTTGATGGACATTTCACAGACCCAAGTAACTGATCCTGCCGAATGTATTGTGAAAATAGATGCTTTCAGTATGAATGATATTTATCCCGACTTTAAGGGATGCTCCCAATGGGGAAAGGCCATAGTTAGGACAGTGGCAGTGGGACAAGTACACAACTGGGAGCCCACCAGGCCACATGATGGCAGTAAAGCAGCATAGAATACAAGGCTGGGAGGGTGGGGGGACACTCTACCCACGAAAGAGCTGGGGGAGGCAGAAGTGCTAAAGGAAACCCGACACCCTGTGTGGACTGCCCTCCCACTCAGCCAATTAGTCCCAAAGAGCCTTAACATTAAGAGTGTGGGTGAGGTGACTGGTAAGTATGCAGACTGCACCCTGTGGCAAAAAGATGTAGCCGCTAAGCAATGGTCCCCTTGTGGACCTGGAGAAAGCATTTGTCTGATGCCACTACCAGGTATATCCTTTTTGAGAGGAAATTATTGGCTGGTTATTGGCTGTTAGTGGACACTGAGAAATTAACAAAGCAGCAGCAGGTGTTATTATGCCTTGACATCCATGAGAGGGTCAAAAATGAAAACACCAACAAAACGGATTTTTCCCAGAAAGGAAATAAACTAAGAGTGTGGCAGGAAGAGCGTCAGACAAAACCTCACACTGAGTTGAGGAAGGAAAGGGCTTTATTCGGCCAGAGCGTTGGCAGACTTATGTCTTAAAAAACCAAGCTCCCAGAGTGAGCAATTCCTGTGCCTTTTAAGGGCTCACAACTCTAAGGGGGTCCACATGAGAGAGTCGTGATCGATTGAGCAGCAGCGGGTACATGACGGGGTGATGGGGGAGGTGGGGGGGGGGGGGAGGGGGGGGTGCTGCATGCACCAGTAATCAGAATGTAACAGAACAGGACAGGGATTTTCATGATGCTTTTCCATACAATGTCTAAATCTATAGATAACACAAGCAGTTAGGTCAGGGGTTGATTTTTAACTATCAGGCCCAGGGCGTGGTGCCAGGCTGTGTGCCTTTGGATTTCATTTCTGCCTTTTAGTTTTTACTTCTTTTTTCTTTGGAGGCAGAAATTGGGCATAAGACAATACGAGGGGTGGTATCCTCCCTTAAGAGTTTAACACGTGCAGGAAAAAGTGGCTAGTCACCTTCTAGATATGGCTGTCTCAAATGTGGGGGTCTGTGCCAGAGCTTCTCGGGGGCTTTGGTATACCACTGTTTCTGAAAATGGCTGGGCCTGATTCAGGGACACATCCGCTCTGTTAAAGGCTGATGGGGTGCATTGGGCCATTGCAGCTGTTCAGCCTCAAGGAAATCTGTTTTTTTTTTTTTTTTTTGAGACGATGTTTCGCTCTTCTTGCCTAGGCTGGAGTGCAATGGCATGATCTCGGCTCACAGCAACCTCTGCCTCCCGAGTTCAAGCAATTCCCCTGCCTCAGCCTCCCGAGTAGCTGGGATTACAGGCATGAACCACCACACCTGGCTAATTTTGTATTTTTAGTAGAGACGGGATTTCACCATGTTGGTCAGGCTGGTCTTGAACTCCTGATGTCAAGTGATCCACCCACCTCGACCTCCCAAAGTACTGGGATTACAAGTGTGAGATCCCGCGCCTGGCTGGAAATCTGTTTTCAACTGCAATGGAAAAGGGGAGAAAGAGTGAGAGAGAAAGCAGAGCTCTGGGTTGTGGTGTTTGCTCTGGAAAATATCTCCTACAATTCATCTTGTTAACATTTTCACTGACTAGTGGGCAGTAGCCGATGGACTGACAATGTGGTCTGGTGCCTGGCAGTGGGGCAACTTGATGATTTAGTCTCAAAGACTGAAGTCTTTGTAGGGATGAACATTATGGCAGCAGACTGCACTGGACCCACAGCCCCGTTCATGACTCCTGTGGCTGCCCATGAAAAACGACCATTCAAAGATGAACATCAATGGAATCTACAAGTTAATCAGACCTGTGCTGGCCAAGTAAGGACCATGGCCACGTGGACATACCAGCACACAAGGCATGGTAATCCATCTGCAACTCAGGACTGCACCCCCAAATTAGACCTAGTGATTCCAGCACGGGAGGCCAAGGAAGTCTGGCAAGTGTGCCTGACTGCCAGCTACACAGTTGGGTGACAAAGGGAACTCCAGGGTGCATAACCAGGGGTGCTATCCCTGTCTGCACAGTAGTCATGGGCCAGACTATTCGAGGACTCTTAGATGGACTATGTTATATATTTAGATTCCCTGAACACATCTAATCAACAATGGTGCTACCTTTACAGTAAAAAGTACCCTGGAGGTCGGGAGCTGTGGCTAACACCTGTAATCCCAGCCCTTTGGGAGGCCAACGTGGGTGGAACACCTGAAGTCAGGAGTTTGAGACCAGCCTGACCAACATGGCAAAACCCCATCTCTACTAAAAATACAAAAATCAGCTGGGTGCAGTGGTGGGTGCCTGTAGTCCCAGTTACTCGGGAGGCGAAGGCAGGAGAATCGCTTGAATCCAGGAGACAGAGGTTGCAGTGAGCCAAGATCGCACCACTGCACTCCAGCCTGGGTGACAGAGTGAGACTCTGTCTCAAAAAAACAAAACAAAACAAAACGCAAAACTCTCCATAGTGGTGATAAAAAGTTGCATTGCCTGACTTCTTGCTGGCCTTTTGAGGTGAGGGTATGTGCAGTCATCAAGCTCTTGCTGGGTCAGGATTAATATTTGATGACCAATAAAGATTTTTTTTTTTTTTTGAGACATAAGTTTGCTCTTGTCACCCAGGTTGGAGTGCAGTGGCTCAATCTTGGCTCACTGCAACCTCCTTCTCCTGGGTTCAAGCGATTCTCCTGCCTCAGCCCCTCTCGAATAGCTGGGATTACAGGCACCCGCCACCACGCCCGGCTAATTTTTATATTTTTGCAGAGACAAAGTTTCACCATGTTGGCCAGGCTGGTCTCGAACTCCTGACCTCAGGTGCTCCACCCGCCTTGGCCTCCCAAAGTGCTGGGATTACAGGCGTGAGCCAGCGTGCCCAGCCTCCGTATGAGGGTTTTGATTAGGTATGTGGCTTTCTGCTCTGGTTCCCCAGGGTACAGTTGTAGGCTATAAAGTTGCTCAATTGCAGTCTAGAATTGGCTCCTCAGCAACAGACTGTCCTATCATTTGTGACGCAGTCATCTGGTCCCTTTTGTTTTGGTGTCACTTAGTATAAAGGCCGCAAGGAGTTCACGCCTTTGGCACTTTTCCTTTTGCTGTCTATATGAGTAATAAAATGTTAAAATTGAAGAAAGGTTCACTGTTACTTAACCCATCAAATCTGTCAGGAGTTTGCTTCGTCCTCCTGCTATGACAACAGCTTAATAGCTATTACAACAGATTGGATGCAGAAGCAGATGTAAAATTCAGCTTATGTATTTATTTATTTATTTTGATGGAGTTTTAGCTCCTGTTGCCCGGGCTGAAATGCAATGACACAATCTTGCTCACTGCAACCTCCGCCTCCCAGGTTCAAGTGATTCTCCTGCCTCAGCCTTCTGAGTGGCTGGGATTACAGGCACACACCACCATGCCCAGCTAATTTTTCTGTGCTTTTAGTAGAGATGAGGTTTCACCATGTTGGCCAGGCTGGTCTCAAACTCCTGACCTCAGATGATCCACCTGCCTCAGCCTCCCAAAGTGCTGAGATTACAGGCGTGAGCCACTGCACCCTGCCAGCTTCTTCTATTGAGTATTTTTTTTTTTTTTTTTTGAGACGGAGTCTCGCTGTGTCACCCAGGCTGGAGTGCAGTGGCGCGATCTCGGCTCACTGCAAGCTCCGCCTCCTGGGTTCACGCCATTCTCCCGCCTCAGCCTCCGAGTAGCTGGGACTACAGGCGCCCGCCACCTCGCCCGGCTATTTTTTTGTATTTTAGTAGAGACGGGGTTTCACCATGTTAGCCAGGATGGTCTGGATCTCCTGACCTCGTGATCCACCCGCCTCGGCCTCCCAAAGTGCTGGGATTACAGGCTTGAGCCACCGCGCCCGGCCTTCTATTGAGTATTAAAGAATTTTGCAAAAATGTAAAATAATGCCTCTTTTGTTACTAAATTTTTTAAAGGAAAACATTTTCATAAAAATATTTATGTTAACAAGTAATGGGTTTATTAGTTTTTAAAATGAATATATATATATATGAAATTTCTGCATTGAAATATCTAGTTTGGTAAATAGTGATGAATTTAGCTCACACAAACAAAAGTATAACCACCCAATGGGTCCACCTTCCCTGCTGCCTAGACAGAGCCAATTTATCAAAGACAGGGAAATTGCAATAGAGAAAGAGTAATTCAAGCAGAGCCGGCTGTGCGGAAGACCAGAGTTTTATTATTACTCAAATCAGTCTCCCCCAAAACTCAGAGATCAAAATTTTTAAGGATAATTTGGTGGGAAGTTGGGGGCGGGCAGTGAATAGGGGGTGCTGATTGGTTGGCTTGTGGATGAAATCATAAGGAGCTGAAGCTGTTCTCTTACGATGAGTCAGTTCCTAGGTGGTGGCCGCAGAACTGGTTGGGAGGTCCAGATGGGGTCATTCAGTTGTCAGAAATGCAAAAATCTGAAAAGACATCTCAAAAGGCCAATCTTAGGTTCACAATAGTGATGTTATCTTCAAGAGTAATTGGGGGCTGGGCGTGGTGGTGGCTCACACCTGGAATCCTACTACTTTGGGAGGCCAAGGTGGGAGGATCACTTGAGGTCAGGAGTTCAAGACCAGCCCGACCAACATGGAGAAACCCCGTCCCTCCTAAAAATACAAAATTAGCCGGGCGTGGTGGTGCATGCCTGTAATCCCAGCTACTTGGGAGGCTGAGGCAGAAGAATTGCTTGAACTCAGGAGGAGGAGGTTGCAGTGAGCTGAGATAGCGCCATTGCACTCCAGCCTGGGCAATAAGAGTGAAATGCCGTCTCAAAAAAGCAAAAAAACAAACAAAAAACAAATCCAAAAATATTAGCTGGGTATGGTGGTGCGTGCCTGTAATCCCAGCTCCTCAGGAGGCTGAGGCAGGAGAATCACTTTGTAGCAGGATGAGCAGCAGAGAAAACTCCTCAGACACCAAGTTAAAGAAGGAAGGGGTTTATTCGGCCGGGGGCATCAGCAAGACTTCTGTCTCAAGAGCCGAGCTCCCTGAGTGAGCAATTCCTGTCCATTTTAAGGGCTCACAACTCTAAGGGGGTGCATGTGAGAGGGTCGTGATTGATTGAGCAAGCAGGGGGTATGTGACTGGGGGCTACATGCACCAGTAATTAGATTGGAACAAAACAAGATAGGAATTTTCACAGTGCATTTCTATACAATGTCTGTAATCTATAGATAACAGAACCAATTAGGTCAGGGGTCGATCTTTAACTACCAGGCCCAGGGTGTGGCACCCGGCTGTCTGCCTGTGGATTTCATTTCTGCTTTTTAATTTTTACTTCTTCTTTCTTTGGAGGCAGAAATTGGGCATAAGACAATATGAGGGGTGGTCTTCTCCCTTAGCCTGAACCCAGGAGAGGGAGGTTGCAGTGAGCCGAGATCCCGCCACTGCACTCTAGCCTGGGCGAGAGTGAGACTCCGTCTCCCTTCCCCTAAAAATAAAAATTGGGGAAGTTTTGCTTTTTAGGGCATCTGGAATAATAGCTGGTAATATTTAGAATTCCAGCCCCTCTCATCCTAATTTGGTGGCTGGTGGCCTTTCATTCATTTTACAAGAACAGTTTAGCCCTTGGGAAGGGCTATTATTTAAACTATACTGAATTTCTTTCCAAGGCTAGTTCGGCCTATGCCCAGGAGTGGACAAAGACAGGTTAGAGGTTGAAAGGAAGATGAGGTGGGTTAGGTCTGATATCTTCTACTGTCATTGATAAGGCTCTGATGACTGGAGGAACACCAGGGTCCTTGGTCTCTGATAGGATTAACAACACAGACACACGTGGAGTGGTTTCAAGGAGCGAAAAGTTTAATAGGCAAGAAAGAAGGAAGGAAGAGGAAAACAGCTCCTCTGTAGAGACAGAGGGAGCGGAGATTCGAACAAACAGAAAAGCACCGTGTGCGGAAAAGTGGCTGCTTATCTTGGGATGCTGGAGGAGGTGGTGTCTGGTTTCCATAGGGCTCAGGGGATTAGTTTGATCAGATGTGTCATTTACGTGGCAGCCAAAAACCTGGCCCTCCCACCCTAGCTTTTTAATATGCAAATGTAGAGCGCCATGAAGTTCTACTCACGTGGGAATATGTGGGGGGTGGCCATGTTGCCAGGCATCTGTCAGGGCAAAGAAGAGGAGGGCGGGAATCGCCAGGTTTGGGTGCACCCAGTTTCTAACGGCCTGAGTTTGCATAGCAAAGCTTGCCATCCGGCTCTAGGATCTCAGGTTTTCCTGCTAGACAAGAAACCTTTCTGGAGCTGCTTTAAAAGAAACAAAAGCCGGGCGCGGTGGCTCAGGCCTGTAATCCCAGCACTTTGGGAGGCCGAGGCGGGTGGATCACGAGGTCAGGAAATCGAGACCATCCTGGCTAACACGGTGATACTCCGTCTCTACTAAAAATACAAAAAATTAGCCGGGCGTGGTGGCGGGCGCCTGTAGTCCCAGCTACTCGGGAGGCTGAGGCAGGAGAATGGCGTGAACCTGGGAGGTGGAGCTTGCAGTGAGCCGAGATCGTGCCACTGCACTCCAGTCTGGGAGACATAGCAAGACTCCGTCTCAAAAAAAAGAAAAAAAAAGAAACAAAAACTTCCCAAGGCCCCCTTTTCTTCTCTATCTGCCTAAAATAATTTCTTAATAACTCCTATAACATCCGAATTTCCTTAGTTATAATGTTGCAAAGGCTGTTTCAAAAGCTCTTTGGGGTCTTCAGTAATTTTTAAGAGTCTAAAAGGATTTCAACAACAAAACGTTTGGGAACCACTGTCATAGAGAAGGTCTCCATGGATACGCATAAGTCTGTCCAATTGGAGTCCTGGTCTATTTCTTTCTTTCTTTTTTTTTTTTTTTAGAGGGAGTCTTGCTCTGTCGCCCAGGCTGGAGTGCAGTGGCACACGGTCTCTGCTCACTGTGAGCTCCGCCTCCCGGGTTCACGCTATACTCCTGCCTCAGCCTCCCAAGTAGCTGGGACTACAGGCGCCCGCCACCACGCCCGGCTAAATTTTTTGTATCTTTTTTAGTATAGACAGGGTTTCACCATATTAGCCAGGATGGTCTCGATCTCCTGACCGCTTGATCCGCCCGCCTTGGCCTCCCAAAGTGCTGGGATTACAGGCTTGAGCCACCGCGCCCGGCCAGTCCTGGTCTATTTCTACATTAGACACCACACAGCAGTGAACACACAATGAACAGGTCAACACGTGTCATTATAGAAGTGTGCAAAAGAGCTAGTAGCAGGCGTTCTTACGTTGTAAGTGTATTTATATAATGTTTACAACCATGGAAAACAACACTATATTTTGCTTATGGGTACCTGTGGTAAACACAACCCCAAATATTGCGCCCGAGAGGGACCTAGAGGGTCAAAGTGCGCCTCAGCATTTTCTCTCGCCCTGCACAAGTCGCATTCCGCCCCGAGAACTACGCTTCCCGGCAGGCCGCGCGCCGCGCGGTGACGCACTTCCTCTAGTTGTGCTGCTTTCTTCTGGCGCCGCCAGTGGCCCGCGGTGCGCGTTCGAATCCGTTTCAGACACGGTGCTGCTACTTCGTTTGGTCCGTGCGTGCGCGCGCAGATGTGGGCCCCGCGGGAACAGCTTCTGGGCTCGGCTACTGAAGGTGAGTCCGGGCAGCGAGACCGCCTCCCCCACCTCGTGCTCCAGCCGCAGGCGCCGCGCAGGCGTTGGCCGTATCCGCGAGAGTTGCACGCGGGGTGCGAGCTTTGTGAGGCGCTGACTACCCCTACAGCGGCTCTTACTCCCCTGGAGGGCCAGGTTCCTCCCTAGGTGTCCCGTACAGTCTCCACGGTGCTCACTCCACGACTCTTCGCCGGGCCTCCTGCACTTGTGCACTCCAGCAGTCATTGGCCATTTATGGTTGTTGAGCATTTGAGATGTGCTGAGTCGGCCGGGCGCGGTGGCTCAAGCCTGTAATCCCAGCACTTTGGGAGGCCGAGACGGGCGGATCACGAGGTCAGGAGATCGAGACCATCCTGGCTAACACGGTGAAACCCCGTCTCTACTAAAAAATACGAAAAACTAGCCGGGCGAGGTAGCGGGCGCCTGTAGTCCCAGCTACTCGGGAGGCTGAGGCAGGAGAATGGCGTGAACCCGGGAGGCGGCGCTTGCAGTGAGCCGAGATCGCGCCGCTGCACTCCAGCCTGGGCGACGGAGCCAGACTCCGTCTCAAAAAAAAAAAAAAAAAAAGATGTACAGAGTGCAACTGAAGAACAGCATTTTATATTATTATATCATTTATTTTGAGACGGAGTCTCGTTCTGTCGCCCAGGCTGGAGTGCAGTGGCGCGATCTCTGTTCACTGCAACCTCCGTCTCCTGGGTTCAAGCAATTCTCTGCCTCAGCCTCCCGAGTAGCTGGGATCACAGGCGCCCTCCACCACGCCTGGCTAATTTTTGTATTTTTAGTAGAGACAGGGTTTCACCATGTTGGCCAGGCTGGTTTTGAACTCCTGGCCTCGTGATCCGCCCGCCTAGCCCTCCCAAAGTGCTGGGATTACAGGCGTGAGCCACCGCGCCCGGTGTATATTGTATTTTTATATTTTTTGAGTCCGTCCCTAATGCAGTGGCGGGATCTCGGCTCACTGCAGCCTCCGCTTCCCAGGCTCAAGTGATTCTCGTGCCTCAGCTTCCGGAGTAGCTGGAATTACAGGGGGCGCCTCACCACCCCAGCTGTTGTATTTTTAGTAGAGAGGGGATTTCGCCATGTTTGCCAGGCTGGTCTCGAACTCCTGGCCTCAAGCAATCCATCCGCGTTGGCCTCACAGTGTTGGGATTACAGGTGTTAGCCCCCCCACCCGGCGCAAAACACTTTTTTTTTTTTTTTTTTTTTTGCAGACAGAATCTCGCTTTGTAGCCCAGGCTGGAGTGCAGTGGGCGATCTCCACTCACTGCAACCTTTCTCCCCCAGGTTCCAGCGATTCTTCTGCCTCAACCTCCCAAGTGGCTGGAATTACAGGCACATGACACCACGCCCAGCTATTTTTTTGTATTTTTAGTAGAAACTGGGTTTCACCATGTTGGCCAGGCTGATATTGAACTCCTAACCCCGGATAATCCACCCGCCTCGGCTTTACCAAAGTGTTGGGATTACTGGTGCGAGCTACTGCGCCCAGCCCCAAATGACTTCCAACAGGAGCAGTCTAGAACAGGGCTGGGCAAACTTTTTGTGTTTGGTTTTTTTTTTTTTTGAGGCGGAGTCTCGCTCTGTCGCCCAGGCTGGAGTGCAGTGGCCGGATCTCAGCTCACTGCAAGCTCCGCCTCCCGGGTTCACGCCATTCTCCTGCCTCAGCCTCCGGAGTAGCTGGGACTACAGGCGCCCGCCACCTCGCCCAGCTAGTTTTTTTGTATTTTTTAGTAGAGACGGGGTTTCACCGTGTTAGCCAGGATGGTCTCGATCTCCTGACCTCGTGATCCGCCCGTCTCGGCCTCCCAGAGTGCTGGGATTACAGGCTTGTGCCACCGCGCCCGGCCTGTGTTTGGTTTTTTTTAATAAACAGTGTCTCCCTATGTTGCCAAGGCTGGTCTCCCAACTCCTGGGCTCAAGGGATCCTCCCGCCTCGGTCTCCCAAAGTGCTATGATTACAGGCGTGAGCCACTGCACCTGGTCTCGCAAATGTTTTCTTTTAAAGGCCAGGTGGTAAATATTTCAGGCTTTGTAGGCCACACAGCTAGTGGTCTGCTGGTGTGTGAAAGCAAAGACTATAGGTAAACGAATGAGCATTGCTGTGTTCCAATAAAACTTTCTCTATGTACATTGAAATTTGAACTTTGGCTGAGTGCAGTGGCTCACGCCTGTAATCCCAGCACTTTGGGATGCCGAGGCGGATGGATCCCTTGAGCCCAGGAGTTCAAGACCAGCCTGGTCAACATGGCAACACCCCATCTCTACTTAAAAAAAAAGCAATTAGCTGGGCGTGGTGCCATACACCTGTAATCCCAGCTACTCTGAGGCTGAGGCGCAAGAATTGCTTGAACCTTGGAGGCAGAGGTTTCAATGAGCCGAGATCGTGTCACTGCACTCCAGCTTGGGTAGCAGAATGAGGCTCTGTCTAAAAAAAAAAAAAAAAAAAAAAAAGAACATTGAATTTCATGTATACTTTTCATTATGAAATATTCTTTTTGATTTTTTTTTTCCAGCCATTTAAAAATATAAAAACTGGCCCAGCGTGGTGGCTTACACCTGTAATCCCAGCACTTTGGGAAGTTGAGGCTAGGATCACTTGAGCCCAGAAGTTTGAGACCAGCCTGGGCAACATAGTGAGACATCATCTTTATGTTAAAATTTTTTTTTTTCTTTTTTTTTTTTTTTTTGAGACGGAGTCTTGCTTTGTTGCCCAGGCTGGAGTGCAGTGGCCGGATCTCAGCTCACTGCAAGCTCCGCCTCCCGGGTTCACGCCATTCTCCTGCCTCAGCCTCCCGAGTAGCTGGGACTACAGGCGTCCGCCACATCGCCCGGCTAGTTTTTTGTTATTTTTTAGTAGAGACGGGGTTTCACCATGTTAGCCAGGATGGTCTTGATCTCCTGACCTCGTGATCCACCTGTCTCGGCCTCCCAGAGTGCTGGGATTACAGGCTTGAGCCACCGCGCCCGGCCAAATTTTTTTTTTTCTTAAGTAAAGACTATTCTTAGCCCTTGGGTGGTATAACAACAGGTGACAGGCTGGATTTGGCCTGTGTGTAGTTTGCCAAGCCATCGTCCAGCATGTAGCTGTTTGTCCTGTGTGGGAGCCCTTGTGCCTCTTTCCATCCATTCTTTGAGGGTGGTGGGCTTTGTCTCTGCCTACTGTGCCAAGAGCAGTTCAATTGGATAGCAAAACTAAAGAAAGTAAAGATGGTGGGCTGGATTGCAGTGACTCACGTTTGTAATCACAGCACTTTGGGAGGCTGAGGTGGGTGGATCATCTGAGGTCAGGGGTTCGAGACCAGCCTGGCCAACATGGTGAAACTCTGTCTCTACTAAAAATACAAAAATTAACCGGGCTTGGTGGTGTGCGCTTGTAATCCCAGCAACTCAGAAGGCTGAGGCAGGAGAATTCAACCCAGGAAGTGGAGGTGGAGGTGGAGGTGGAGGTTGCAGTGAGCTGAGATCGTGCCACTGTACGCCTGGGCACCAAGAGCAGAAGTCCGTCTCAAAAAAAAAAAAGAAAGTAAAGACAGTAACACTAAGTTGAACTTTAGAAGGAGAATAACTTTTCCCTCTTGTGAGTGGCAAAGGGTGATTTGTGGTCACAGAGCTAGAAAGGTTCTTTGACTTCCCTAAGTGCTTTGCAGATGTGTCCAACATGGGCGGAGGCACCTGCTCCTGAGGTCCTGGAGTGTGCCTGTCATTCAACACCTGTTCCCTTCTTGGAGGACTTCTTTGCCTCCCTGAATGATTTGCCTGTGAGTGGTCTTATGCTGGGGAGAGGCACCTAAGGAGTAAGGGCAGAGCCGGGACTCGAGGTAGGATCCCTTAGTTCAGCTGTATGAGGTTATTCTGTGTCCCTCAGTTTTTTCCCGCCTGCTCAGTGGGATCAGAACCATCTGTCCCTCTGGAAGGGCGAGGCTTAGTTGGTCTTTTTTGCTGAAAACTCTAAGGATTTGCCTCCTTGCCTTGTGCTTTGCTCAGATGTAGCCACTGGGAGTGGCCAAATCATGGTACTCAGTTTTTCTACTTCTAAAACTTTAGAACTTGAAATAGTAAGATTGCTTTTTTTTTCCTCCTGACTTTAGTGAGGAAAACAGTAACTTGGAAAATTACCCAAGACAGTTATCAAACAAGATTATAATTTTATGTATTTTTAAAATTTTAAAATGCTGCTCCATTTACACAAAGATGTGCAGTTCTGGATAGATACATAGTGTAGGCACATATTATGGGGCCAGGATGATGGTTTTCTAGGGCATGCAAGAGGAGAAATTGTATATATGTCTTTATTAAATCACTTGACACATTCTCATCAGCTTAATACAAAAGCCAGAGTTGTTGTTGGGGTCTGTTTAGAGTGTTTTTCCAGGGGTGATGATTTCAGCAGGGATGATGTCATTATCACATTTAGGGCTTTTTTTTCTTGCAAACCCAAGGACAAGGCTACCCCTTAGCCTAATTCCCCATAGTAACTGCACTATTACTCTCTGGGGAGCTCAAAAATAGATGAGACAAATTATAAGCTGCTTTTTTTTTCCCTTTGAGACGGAGTTTTTCACTCTCATTGCCCAGGCTGGAGTGCAGTGGCACGATCTCAGCCCACTGCAACCTCCTCCTCGTGGGTTCAAGTGATCCTCCTGCCTCAGCCTCCTAAGTAGCTGGGATTACAGGTGTGCGCCACCACACCTGGCTAATTTTTGCGTTTTTAGTAGAGATGGGGTTTCACCATGTTGGCTAGGCAGGTCTCGAACTACTTACCGCCTGCCTTGGCCTCCCGAAGTGCTGGAATTACAGGCATGAGGCACCGTGCAGAGCCTGGCCAGCTTCTATATATCTTGTAAACACATATGCCTTATCAGTATGTTCCTGTCTTTCACACTGGAATAAAGAGTGTCAAGGAGGAAGCTTCGGTCTGCTGCTAAGACCCTCCTCCCCCTGAGAGGCACTCCCTTCCCCAGACTCTGTCCCTTCTACAAAGGCACAGGTCACAGGTTAGAAATACCACATCGCAGTTCCTTTTCTGAACTTTCAGAATCAGTGACATTCAAGGATCAGGAAAACATTCTTCTTTCCCCTCAGCAAAGATATGGCAGGGAAGGCTGGGCGCGGTGGCTCATGCCTGTAATCCCAGCATTTGGGAGGCCGAGGTGGGTGGATCACCTGAGGTCAGGAGTTTGAGACCAGCCTGGCCAACATGGTGAAACCCCGTCTCTACAAAAAATACAAAAAGTAGCCGGGTGTGGTGGTGCATGCCTGTAATCCCAGGGAAGTTGAGGTGGGAGGCTCCCTTGAGCCCAGGAGGTGGAGGTTGTAGTGAGCAGAGATTGCGCCACTGCATTCCAGCCTGGGCAACAGTGAGACCCTATCTCAATCAATCAATAAATTCCACAATGATTATTTTTATTATTAGAGGTGTGGGTCTCATTGTCGCCCAGGCTGGTCTTGAAGCCCTGGATTCAAGTGATCCTCCCACCTCAGACTCCCAAAGCGTTGGGATTAAAGGTGTGAGCCACTGAAACCGGCCTGACACATTTTTTAAAAATACATTTTTATTAAATCACAGACTTCTCTTTCATAAACTATTTTTGAGATGGAGTTTTGCTGTTGCCCAGGCTGGAGTACGGTGGTGTGATCTCTGCTCATGCAACCTTCGTCCCCTGGGTTCAAGTGATTCTCCTGCCACAGCTTCCTGAGTAACTGGGATTATAGGTGTGCACTACGATGCCTGGCTAATTTTTGTATTTTTAATGGAGATGGGGTTTCTTTGCCATGTTGGTTAGATTGGTCTCAAACTCCTGACCTCAAGTGGTCTGCCTACCTCAGCCTCCCAGAGTTCTGGGATTATAGGTGCGTGCCACTGTGCTCGGTCCATTTTCATAAATTAAAGGAAAAAAAAATGTCTACCTGGAGTCACATAACACATGGGGGAAATGATGCCTTGTCTCAACAGTTGTGCTCATTTTTAGGGTAGAAAAATGATGAATGCTTAGAGTTTACCTTACTACATTTGATTAAGATTAGTGTTTCTGTAAAGACGTAATAGGGAAGTGGTGCAGAGCATAGAGAAGTTGACTCAAGCATAAGGCAGTAGGTTCAAGGAGCTCGGGGTCTGGGTCCGCTGAGAAGGCTCAGGTGACCACAGCCAAGGCTCAGAGGGCTCTTGGGGATCCTCTTGATGGGCCTGGTAGGGCTGGCTTCTTAAGACTGCTTCTTTCTTTCCCCAGCTCTGCCTGCCAAGGATTCTGTCTGGCCTTGGGAAGGGAAGCCTAGATATCTGGTGAGTTGGACCCACCTTTCTCTTTTCTGAAATGCTGGCTCATTTCTCAGAGAATGGGCTCATCTCTCTTTCTTGGGAAGGGAGGAAGTTATTAAGTGGTTTATGCCTTGTGTTAGCCATTGTTCTAGGCATATTATAATGGTTTTTGTGTTTAATCTTTCTGTTTTTTGAACTTATACAAAAACATGACCAAGTTTAATATTAATTCAGAGTATTCTAAAATGTAATGGTAACTTTTTATAAAAACCTTGGGTTATTAAGATCCTAAAATGCACTATTAAAAGTTCCCTATGTCAACATTTGCACAAATAATTATAACACTTTAATAGTATCTAATAGTCTTATCTTGTACATTGGACCTCTTTTTCACATTTTATTATAGAAAACAAAGATGTAAAAGTGGAAAAAGAGTTAATGAACTCTTCTGTATCCTCATTCCACTTCAGCAATGATCAACTCATGGCCAATTTTATTTCATCTCCATTCCTACTGGATTAAAGAAAATCCAAGGCATCATACCATTTAATCCATAAATATTTCAGTCTTATGTTTAAATCATTAACAGCTGTAGGAGATGGGTGGTGACGTCCCCATTTGAGATATGAGATCATCTGGCTTAGAGGGATTACATGATTTATGCACGGGGACATGCGAATGGCCAAATGGTAGAGTCAGGAATTAAATCCAGATTTCTCTGATCTCAAACCATTAATTTTCTGTGATGCCTTCTTGACTGTTTTTTCTTTGTCCTAGAAAACTACCCAGTGATAAAAGAACACATTTTCCAACTCTAGGAAATGGGGTTATGTTTTTAGATGAAGAGCCCCATAGAGTTCACCCCCTTCTTCTGATGTTGTGTATCCCTGTCCCCCAACCCTTATGGTCTTTTCTGTACCAGAAATTTAATTTATTGGTTTCTGGGCAGAGGACTATATGAGATTGTGGGAGCTAGCCAAATAGAGTGTTAAATTCACTGTCCTTATTCTCAAAGATCCAAGATTCTTTGGGAAATGATGCATAGAGACAGGAAATTAATGACACTGGTAATAATTATGATGAAGACAGCTAAAACTATAAAATAGTACAGGGAAAGACTAGGTGTTAGGCTGTAGCTGTTAAAACAATGCACAGCCACAAAGAATGGCCTTAGTTTTGGATTGATAATCAAATTCATGGTATGCAATGTCCTTTAACCCTGCATTAAATTCACGTAGCTTCATGAAGGGATAGAGTATAGGAGACATAGCAGCCACACCATTCTTCTCAGGAGGTTTTGTGCTGGTCTCTGGGGCAGCTTCCAGGCCATAGGGGCCAAGCTTGATTGATACAGATGAGGGTGACTTGGGAGCAAATTACTTCATTATCAGGGAAGCAACTGCCTTTATTTTCCTGTATTCCCTTCTCTGCCCCAACCTTTTTTCTTTTTTTTTTTTTTTGAGGCGGAGTTTCGCTCTTGTCGCCCAGGCTGGAGTGCAATGGCGCAATCTCGGCTCACTGCAACCTCTACCTCCTGAGTTCAAGCGATTCTCCTGCCTCAGGATCCAGAGTAGCTGGGATTACAGGCACGCGGCACCACACCCGGCTAATTTCTGTATTTTTAGTAGAAACGGGGTTTCACCATGTTAGCCAGGCTGGTCTCGAAGTCCTGACCTCAGGTGATCTGCCCGCCTCTGCTTCCCAAAGTGCTAGGATTATAGGCATGAGCCACTGTGCCCGGCCCATCTTATGTTTTCATGCACTTCAGAGTAAGTTGCAGATCTCAATACATTTCACCTCTAAATACTTCAGCATGCATATCATTAAGTAGAATTCAATATTGTTTCTAATTTTTTTCTGAGGTCAAATTTACATACAGTGAAATGCACAGATTTTGAATTTGCCATTTGTTGAGTTCAGCACTTCTACAGCTAATTGTTAGCTATTCACATAGCTTCCTTTTTTATGTGTCTATTCAAAGTTTTGACACATTTAAAACAATTTATGATTGACATATAATGTTTGTACCTTTTAATGGGGTACGATGTGGTGTTTTCACACATGTATACATTGTGTAATGATCAAATTGGGGTAATTAGCATATCTATCACCTTAAACATTTATCATTTCTTTGTGATGAGAACATTCAGAAACCTCTTTTCTTTTTTTTTTTTTTTTTTTTTGTTTGAGACGGAGTCTCGCTCTGTCGCCCAGGCTGGAGTGCAGTGGCCGGATCTCAGCTCACTGCAAGCTCTGCCTCCCGGGTTCACGCCATTCTCCTGCCTCAGCCTCCGGAGTAGCTGGGACTACAGGCGTCCATCACCGCGCCCGGCTAGTTTTTTGTATTTTTTCAGTAGAGATGGGGTTTCACCGTGTTAGCCAGGATGGTCTCGATCTCCTGACCTCGTGATCCACCCGTCTTGGCCTCCCAAAGTGCTGGGATTACAGGCTTGAGCCACCGTGCCCAGCCAAAAACCTCTTTTCTAGCTATTTTGAAATATACAGTTCTGGCCGGGCGCGGTGGCTCAAGCCTGTAATCCCAGCACTTTGGGAGGCCGAGACGGGCGGATCACGAGGTCAGGAGATCAAGACCATCCTGGCTAACACGGTGAAACCCCGTCTCTATTAAGAAATACAAAAAACTAGCCGGGCGAGGTGGCGGGCGCTTGTAGTCCCAGCTACTCCGGAGGCTGAGGCCGGAGAATGGCGTGAACCCGGGAGGCGGAGCTTGCAGTGAGCTGAGATCCGGCCACTGCACTCCAGCCGGGGCGACAGAGCGAGACTCCGTCTCAAAAAAAAAAAAAAAAAAAAAAAAAAAGAAATATACAGTTCTGGCTGGGCATGGTGGCTCACACCTGTAATGCCAGCGCTTTGGGAGGCGGAGATGGGCGGATCACCTGAGGTCAGTAGTTCGAGACCAGCCTGGCCAACATGGGGAAAACCCGTCTCTACTAAAAATACAAAAATTAGCTGGGTGTGGTAGTGGGCGCCTGTAATCCCAGTTACTCAGAAGGCTGAGGCAGGAGAATTACTTGAGTTTGGGAGGTGGAGGTTGCAGTGAGCCGAGATCGAGCCACTGCACTCCAGTCCAGGCAACAGAGCAAGACTCCATCTCAAAAAAACAAAAAAAATACAATTTATTATTGTTAACACTAAGCTTCCTATTTTGCAATAGAACACCAGAACTTATTCCTTCTGTATGATGTAGTTCTGCACCTAGTGACCAATCTCTCTCCTGCTTTCCTCTCCCTTCCCCTCTCCATCCTCTGGTAACTACTATTTTACTCTTTACTTTCTTTCTTTCTTTTTTTTTTTAATTAAATAGAGACGAGGTCTTACTATGTTGCCCAGGCTGGTCTCGAACTCCTGGATTCAAGCAGTCCTCCCACCTTGGACTCTCAAAGTGCTGGGATTACAGGTGTGAGCCATTGCACTTGGCCTACTCTCTACTTCTTTGAGAACAACTTGTTTTCTTTTTTTTTTGAGATAGAATCTCCCTCTGTTGCCCACGCTGGAGTACAGTGATGTGATCTTGGCTCACTGCAATCTCCGTCTCCCAGGTTCAAGCGATTTTCCTGCTTTAGCCTCCTGAGAAGCTGGGATTACAGGCATGCGACACCACGCCCAGCTAATTTTTGTATTTTTAGTAGAGACGTGGTTTCATCATGTTGGCCAGGCTGGTCTCGAACTCCTGACCTCAGGTGATCCGCCTGCCTCGGCCTCCTGAAGTGCTGGGATTACAGGCATGAGCCACGGTGCCTGGCTCGTCTTTTGTCATGTATTTGTTTCATGAATATTTTGTTCTAGCCTAGAGCCTACCTATTCGTTTTCTTAATGTCTTTTGATGAGCAGGAGTTTTAAAATTTTGATGAAGTTTGTTAAAACTATAAAATGGTTTTTTAAATATGAAATTTGGTCAACTTTTCTGTTTTATGTTTTTTGCTGTCTGTATGCTGTCAAAGAAATCTTCGCTTATCTCCAAGTTGTGAAGATTTTTTTCTAGAAACTGTATAATTTTGGCTGGGGGTGGTGGCTCATGCCCACAATCCTAGCTTTGGGAGGCCGAGGTGGGTGGATTGCTTGAGGTCAGGAGTTTGAGACCAGCCTGGTCAACATGGTGAAATTCCATCTCTACTAAAAATACAAAAATTCAGCCGGGCGCTATGGCTGATGCCTGTAATCCTGGCACTTTGGGAGGCCGAGAGGGGCAGATCACCTGAGGTCAGGAGTTCGAGGCCTGCCTGGCCAGCATGGTGAAATCCCGACTCTACTAAAAATTAGCTGGGCGTGGTGGCACGCGCCTATGGTTCCAGCTACTTGGGAGGCTGAGATACGAGAATCACTTGAACCTGGGAGGTGGAGGTTGCAGTGAGCTGAGGTCACGCCACTGCACTCCAGCCTGGGCGACAGAGTAAGACTCCGTCTCAAAAAAAGAAAAAAAAATTAGCTGGGTGTGGTGATGCGCGCCTGTAATCCCAGCTACTTGGGAGACTGAGGCAGGAGAATCACTTGAACCTGGGAGGCAGAGGTTGCAGTGAGCCAAGATTGCACCAACGTACTCCAGCCCGGGCAGCAGAGTGAAACTCTGTCTCAAAAAAAAAGAAACTTAAAAAAAAAAAATCAACTTTAAGTTGAGGTGATTTTTAGGTTTTTTTGGAATGGTATGAGATAGGGATTGGTGTTCTTTATTTTTAAATTTGGGCATTCTGTTCTTCCAATACTGTTTTTGAAAAGACTTTCCTTCTTTCATTGAATTCCTTTGATACTTTTGTTAAAAATCAATTGTGGGGCGAGGCACAGTGCTCATACCTGTAATCCTAGCACTCTGGGAGGTCAAGGCAGGTGGATCGCTTGAGCCCAGGAGTTCGAGACCAGCCTGGGCAACATGGCGAAACCTCATCTTTACAAAAAGTACAAAAAATTAGCTGGAGTTGTTTGCCTGTAGTCCCAGCTATGTGGGAGGCTGAGGTGGCAGGATCACTTGAGCCTGGCAGGTTGAGGCTGCAGTGAACCATGTTCGCACCGCTGCACTCCAGCCTGGGTGATGGAGTGAGACCCTGTCTCAAAAAAAAAGAAAAATCAGTTGTGGGTCTGTTTTCTGGGTGCTCTGTTCTGCTCCTTTGAACTCTTCTCACATTTGTATTGTGCTCCTCACTAATGTAGCTTTATGGTAAGTCTTAAAAATCAGGTAGTGTAAGTCCTTAAATTTTATTATTATTATTATTATTATTTTGAGACAGAGTCTCACCGCTGTCTCCCCGGCTGGAGTGCAGTGGCGTGATCTTGGCTTATTGCAACCTCCACCTCCCAGGTTCAAGTGATTCTCCTGCCTCAGACTCTCTAGTAGCTGGGACTACAGGCGTGTACTGCCATGCATGGCTAATTTTTTGTATTTTTAGTAGAGACGGGGTTTCACCGTGTTAGCCAGGATGGTCTCAATCTCCTGACCTCCTGATCTGCCCGCCTCTGCCTCCTAAAGTGCTGGGATTACAGGCATGAGCCACCGCACCTGGCTAATTTTATTATTTTTTTGAGGTTGTTTTGCATATTCTAAGTCTTTTGCATTTTTATATAAATATTGAAATCTATCAATTTGAAATTGAAAGTCTTATCAATTTCTACAATGAGATTTTGATTGAATTGCTTTGAGTTTTTATATTAGTTTGGGGGAAAATAACATCTTAACATTATTGAGTGTTCTGGTCCATCAGCACAGTGTCTCTCCATTTATTTAGACAATTTTTTCCTCATTTATGTAGATCTTTATCTTAATAATCTGGGCTTTTTCTTTTTTCTTTCTTTTTTTTTTTGAGACAGAAGATCCCTCTGTTTCCCAGGCTGGAGTGCAGTTGTGCAATCTCAGCTCACTACAGCCTCTGCTTCCTCAGTTCAAGTGATTCTCTTGCCTCAGCCTCCTGAGTAGCTAGGATTACAGGCGTGCACCACCACACATGGCTGTTTTTTGTATTTTCAGTAGATGGGCTTTGGCCATGTTGGCCAGGCTGGTCCCAAACTCCTGATCTCAAGTGATCCTTGGCTTCCCAAAGTGTTTGGACTGCAGGTGTGGCCACCATGCCCGGCTGTCACCGTTAGTATTAATGAATCAATAATAATGGTGGTTATTAACTAACGTCCATACTTTATTCGGATTTCTTTAGTTTTAATGACCATTTTCTGTTCCAAGATCCCATCCAGGTTATCATATTACACTTAGTTGTCATGTCTCCAAGGAAGTACTAGTCAGATATTTTGTAGAATGTCCCTTACTTGGGATTCGTTTGACGTTTTCCTCAAGTGAGAGTATCACTTGAGCCCAGCAGTTCAAGACTAGTCTGGGCAACACAGCAAGAACCCATCTCTAAAAAATTAAAAAAGAAATTCACTGGGATTGGTGGCATGTACCTGTAGTCCTAGCTACTTGGGAGGCTGCCGTGGGAGGATCACTTGAGCTCAGGAGTTTAAGGCTGCATTGAGCTATGATTATGCCACTGTACTCCAGCCTGGGCAACAGAGTGAGACCTTATCTCTTAAAAAACAAAACAAGGCCGGGCGCAGTGGGTCAAGCCTGTAATCCCAGCACTTTGGGAGGCTGAGACGGGCAGATCACGAGGTCAGGAGATTGAGACCATCTTGGCTAACGGTGAAACCCCGTCTCTACTAAAAAATACAAAAAACTAGCCGGGTGAGGTGGCGGGCGCCTGTAGTCCCAGCTACTCGGGAGGCTGAGGCAGGAGAATGGGGTAAACCCGGGAGGCGGAGCTTGCAGTGAGCTGAGATCCGGCCACTGCACTCCAGCCTGGGCGACAGAGCAAGACTCCGTTTAAAAAAACAAAACAAAACAAGCCAGGCGCGGTGGCTGATGCCTGTAATCTCAGGAGAATTGCTTGAATCCCAATTGCTTTAATTTTTTGATACTCTGTGTGTATGTGTGTGTGTAAAATTTAAAATTCTAATTGTTCATTCCTGGTATATAGGAAAGCAGTTGACATATAGGAAAGCAGATGATCTTATATCCTGCAGCCTTTCTATGCTTGTTTATTAGTTCCAAGATTTTTTTTTATTTATTTACTTATTTTTGTAGATTCTCTGGGATTTCCTATGTAGACAGTCACGTCATCTGTGAACAAAGACAGCTTTATCTTTTCAAATATGTGTACATGTTCTTTTTCTTGTCTCATTTCAGTAGCTAGGACTTTCAGTACAATGTTGAACAGGAGTGGTGAGAGAAGGCATCCTTGCTTTGTTTCTAGTTATCTAGGAAAACCATCTAGTCTCTCGCTGTAAAGCAGGATGTTTGTTGTAGGTTTTTTGTAGATGTTCTTTGTCAATTGAGGAAGTTCTGCTATATTTCTAGTTTGCTGAGAGCTATTACTTTTTATTTTTGTTTTTTATTTTTTTGAGACAGTCTCACTTTATCTGCCAGACTGGAGTGCAGAAGCGCCATCTCGGTGCACTGCAACTTCTGCCTCTTGGGTTCAAGCAATTCTCATGCCTCAGCCTCCCAAGTAGCTCGGATTACAGGTGTGCACCACCACGCCCAGCTAATTTTTGTATTTTTAGTGGAGACGGGGTTTCACCATGTTGGCCAGGCTGGTCTCAAGCTCCCGACCTCAAGTGATCTGCTTACCTTAGCCTCCCAAAGTACTGAGCCACCATGCCTAGCTGAGAGTTTTTACTTTTTGTTGTTGTTGTTGAGACAAAGTCTTGCTCTGTCTCCAGGTTGGAGTGCAGTGGCATGATCTTGGCTCACTGCAACCTCCGCTTCCCAGGTTCAGGTGACTCTCCTGCCTCAGCCTCCCGAGTAGCTGGTATTACAGGTGCCCACCATCATGCCTGGCTAGTTTATTTATTTTTAGTAGAGACAGGGTTTTGCCATGTTGGCCAGGCTGGTCTCGAACTTGTAACCTTAGGTGATCTGCCTGCCTTAGCCCCCCAAAGTGCTGGGATTACAGGCAAGAGTCACCATGGCTGGCCAGAGATGGGGTCTTGCCATGTTGCCCAGGCTGATCTCAAACTCCTGAGCTCAAGCAATCCTGCTTTAAACTCCCAAACTGTTGGGATTACAGGCATGAGCCGCCACGCCTGGCAACTGAGAATTTTTATAGTCACTAGATGTTGGGTTTTGTCAAGTGTGTTTTCTGCATCAAATGATATGATCATCTGATTTTGTTTCTTTAGCCTATTTAACATGGTGGATTACAATGATTGATTTTCTTTTCTTTTCTTTTCTTTAAGCCCACGAGCCTAGTTTATGACATTCCATTGGGCAAAATCTTCTGTTCCCAGCACTGAGTATGGCCCAAGCCCCACAGCAGCTGCTGAGGGACCCATCTGCCCTGCCTGCCTCTAGCTCCCAGCATTGCTACTGGGGAGGCCAAGGGTACTGAAGTTCGTCCCACTGTCACCTGTCCATACATGTCAGAGAGGCCAGGCCGTCGTGGGGCGGTTGGGGCAGGACTATAGTTGTGACCGAGGGCTTGTGAGTGGGCCTCCTACTCCATAGTGCAGGAGGAACTCTAGAAGCTCTGCTGTCTGTCAGTGATACAGCTTCCAAGGTGTTCTTGAGTAGCAGACATTGTCCCTCAGGAGGGGGGACCCCAAGGCCATGAGCACCCTGTTCCAGGGGAGGCCTTTTATGTAGATGGGCATGAGGGAGTGGGGAGCCCAGTGCATCAGATACTGGTTGAGTTGGGGTTTGCTCTTTGGAACAACTCCTTCAGGAAGCTGAGGCCTATGATTTGGTAACAGACCTGCTTGGTAGGCCATCTTCACACACTCCTCCATCTAGCAGTGCTCTTCCCGGCATAGGCCTGTGATCTTTTAGGGCAGCGTGCCTCCATGAGGCTGGATGAACTGGCTAAGCAGCAAAACATTGTCATAGTTTTACTTGTGGTTCAGGTTCCAATGGCAAATGGGGCACTGACCAGAGGGGTTTGGGGGATTTGAACTCTCCTTGGGAGTTGCTGTGATACGGCCTTCAATTATAGTTGTCTTTCCTTCTTGGATCTCCACCACTGCCCTGAACCGGCGAGCTGGAAGCTGAGTCCAGCTGGTCGCTGCTGGGCCTGCTAGGAGCCCATGGGGAAGCTGCCCACAGCCGGACCCCAGAGCCTCGAAGGCAGCCGTGTTGAAAAACCAACCCTGACCTCTACAATGATTGATTTTCAAATGTTGAACCAGCTTTGCAGAACTATAATAAACCCAAGTGTGGTGTGTAATTCTTATACTTTTCTGGATTTGATTTTCTTATATTTTGGGAGGGGGGTATTGTGTCTCTGTGAGATATATTGATCTATAGTTTTAATTTCTAATGTCTTTATCTAGATTTGCTATTAGGGTAATGCTGGATTCATAGGATGGGTTAGGAAATGTTCCGTCTGCTTCTATGTTCCAGTAGAGACGGGGTTTCATCATGTTGGCCAGGCTGGTCTCAAACTCCTGACCTCAGGAGATCCGCCTGCCTCAGCCTCCCAAAGTGAAGTGCTAAGTTACAGGCGTGACGCTGAAAAAAGTTTTAATTCCGGTGAAGTCTGTTTTATTGTGTTTTCTTTTTTTTTTTTTTTGAGGCCGGAGTCATCTGCCTTGAGCTGTTCTGGAGTGCAGTGGCTGGATCTCAGGCTCACTGCAGGCGCTCCGCCTCCAGTTCCGCATGGAATTCTCGGCCTCAGCCTCCCGAGGTAGCTGGGACTACAGAGCCACCTCATGCAGCCTGTTTTGCCATTTCTTGTGAGGGAGCCCAGGTTTCACTGCTGTGGTAGCCAGGATGGTCTCGATCTCCTGACCTCGTGATCCCATCCGATCTCGGCCTCCCAAAGTGCTGGGATTACAGGCAGGCCACGGCGCCCGGCTATTATCTGTTTTTCTTTTTATGGATTGTCTGGTTTTGGTGTCATATCTAAGAACTCTTTACACAAACACCCCTAGGTCTAATCCCTGGATCTTCCTGCCATTTTCTTTATTTTATATTTTTCTATTTAAATTAGTGATTCATTTGATTTTTGTAGTGTGAGGGTTTTGGGTTCCAGGTTAATTTTTTGAGGCCAGATGTCACCAGAGCTGGAGTGCAGTGCAGGAATCTCAGCTCCACTGCAAACTCCGCCTCCCAGGTTCCGCCATTCCTGCCTCAGCCTCCGGGTGGCTGGGACTGTTGCATCCCTTCCTGCATCGGCTAGTTTTGTATGACATATTTTATTTTATTTTGAATTTTATTTTATTTTTTTTGAGGTCTCGCCAGGCTGGGTGCGGTAAGCCAGATGCCAATGCCACGGTCGCTCCGGGTTCCGCCATTCTCCTGCCTCCAGCCCCTCCGGTGGCTGGGACAGAGCAGCCACCTGTGGCTAATTTTTGTGTTTTATTAGGGGTTTGCATGCGTGTTAGCCAGGATAGTCTCGATCTCTGGTAGCAGATCCCAGCCCGTCTCGGCCTCCCAAAGTGCTGGGATTACAGGCAGACCACAGCGCCCGGCCTTTTGTATTTTAGTAGAGGCAGAGTTTCACCATGTTAGCCAGAGGATGGTCACCGATCTCTGACCTCGTGATCCACCCGCCTCGGCCTCCCAAGTGCTGGGATCACGGGAGAAACTGACCACTGCTTGCCCGGCCCCAGGTTAATTTTTTTGTCTGTGAATGTCCAGTTGGTCCAGCGCCGTTTGTTGCAAAATCTATTCTTCATTGAATTACTTTTAGCAATTTGGGGTATTTGTGTTGATCTCTTTTTGGGTTCTTGGTTCTCGGTTCTCTTCTATTGATCTGTGTGTCTATTCTTCCATCAATACCCTGTCTCAAGTATTGCAGTGACCAAATAGTAGTAAGTTTAATATGAGGTAGAGTGATCCCTCTTACTTTGTTCTTCTAGTTTCTTTGCCTTATATATATTATAGGATAAGTTGTCTATAAATCTACAAAAAAAATCTGTTTGGGATTTTGATAGGAATTGTGTTAAATCTATAGATCATTTTGGGGAAGATTGACGTCTTTACTATATTGAGCCTTCCAACTCATGAACATGCTTTGTCTCCCCATTTAGCTAGATCTTCTTTGATTTTTTTTTCCATTGGCATTTTGTAGTTTTCAGTGTACAGATGTTATACTTGTTTTGTTGGGTTTATGTTAGGCACCTCTTTTTGGGGGGAGTGATTGTAAATGGTATTATGTTTTTAATTTCAGTTTCACATGGTTGTTGCTAATCTATAGGAATACGATGGATGTTTATGTGTTCATCTTGTATCTTTCAATCCTCCTGGACTCACTCACTAGTTATATGATCATTTTTATTTTTTTATTTTTTATTTATTTATTTATTTTTTTTTGAGATGGAGTCTGGCTCTGTCGCCCAGGCTGGAGTGCAGTGGCCGGATCTCAGCTCACTGCAAGCTCCGCCTCCCGGGTTTACGCCATTCTCCTGCCTCAGCCTCCGGAGTAGCTGGGACTACAGGCGCCCGCCACCTCGCCCGGCTAGTTTTTTTGTATTTTTTAGTAGAGACGGGGTTTCACCGTGTTAGCCAGGATGGTCTCGATCTCCTGACCTCGTGATCCGCCCGTCTCGGCCTCCCAAAGTGCTGGGATTACAGGCTTGAGCCACCGCGCCCGGCCTATATGATCATTTTTATAGATTCCTTTGCATTTCCTGCATAGAAAACCATGTCCTTGGCAAATAGGGGTAATTTTATTTCTTCCTTACCAGTCTCTATGCTTTTTACTTCCTCTTCTTGCCTTGTACTGGACAGAATGTTTGATTACTTTTTGAGAACCAAAAATTATTTACTTATTTTAAAAACCAGTTTTCATTTAAATATAAAACATTCCATTGCTTAATTATAGCAAATAGTAATAGCAAGTGTTTACTGCATGTCAGGCATTGATGTCAGTGCTTTATCTTTATTAAGATAGTAGGTGTCATTATCAAGCCCATTTTATAGATGTGGAAACTAAGACACAGAGAGGTTATGTAAGTTTCCAAAGGTCATGTATTGTGTAAGTGGCAAAGTTGGGATTTGGACTTGTGTGGTTGGGCTCCATAGATTGGGCTCCTACTACATCCACTGTGCAAAAAGCCTAGCTTCCATTGTAGCTGAGCCTGTTTTATGCTTCAGTGGAAGAACTAGAGGGGGAAGAGGAGTCAAGAGAGAAATGGAGAGGATGTTGGAACATGAGAGACACAAGACTTGAACAAGACAAATTATGAGACCCGGGATATAAAAAGACGAGTGGAAAGATCACTGAGAATATGAGAACCAGGATATGCCTGAAGCAGCAGGTCATGGAAAGCATGTAAGGGACAGCAGCCCACACCACTGCCCGCTCAGGCCTTGGCTGCCTAATCCTGGGTCCTGGCCTGCTGTCTAGACTTTCTGTCCTCCCTCCTACACTATGCCATGCAGCCTGACTGCCTGGGCTGCTGGCTATAGATGTGACATCCCTCCCAAAACTTCTCACACACTCAAGGATTTCAGTATCTACACCTAGTTTCCTACTCTTAGCTCAGCGTCGTCATTATTCTCTACTGCTTCTGCTCTTCTGTGCTGGGTTTTATTAAATCTTTTTTATAGTCCAGCTCTCAGGGGAGGATGCTAAGAAGCTCTGGCTTGGTAGCCTTGCAGTGTGCTTTCTCCAGCCCCTACTGTCATCTTTGATTTCACAGAAGCTTAGTTAGTTTCGCTTTAGAACCTGGAATATATATTCCCAACTCCTAAAGTGCCAAGGACCACTGGAAGGTGGACAAGAAGACTGATGAATACCTGAGAATAGGAGAAAGAAGCTGAGTCAGAGAAGAGGTACTCAGGACGATCAGAAGCAGCTGGGAATAATGTGCAAATGTTCCCTGAAGTCTGCAGAGTGAAGTTAAAAATCTAAAGCAAGTCCAAGGCAGGCAGATCACTTGAGGTCAGGAATTAGAGACTAGCCTGGCCAACATGGTGAAACCCCATCTCTACTAAAAAAAAAAAACAACAAAAAAACCCCAAAAATATTAGCCAGGCGTGGTGATATGCACCTGTAGTCCTAGCTACTTGGGAGGCTGAGGCAGGAGAATCACTTGAACCCAGGAGGCAGGGGCTGCAGTGAGCCAAGATCACGCCACTGCACTCCAGCCTGGACGACAGAGTAAGACTTGTCTCAAAAAAAAAAAAAAAAAAAAAAATCTAGGGCAAGTTAGGAGTGTCATGAAATACCCACAGGCTGAAGCAGTTGGTCACTGAGCAAATAATGCTTGAATTCAGTAGAAGTAAGTTGATTGGTGGCTCCCTTGGTATCTGAGGGCAATGCCACCTTTCAAGTATAACTAAAGAGAAAACACCACTGAATACTCATTTTGAAGAGAAGAGACTTGAAGATGAAAAAGCATATGGTGTAGGTTTTTTTGAGACGGTCTCGCTCTGGTCACCCAGGCCAGAGTGCAATGGTGCAATCTCAGCTCACTGTAGCCCCGACCTGCTAGGATCAGGCAATCCTCCTACCTCAGCCTCCTGAATAGCTGGAACTACAGGTGTACACCCCCATACCTGGCTAATTTTTGTTTATTTTTCATAGAGACAGGGTCTCACTGTGTTGCCCAAGCTAGTCTTGAACTCCTGGGCTCAAGCAATCCTCCCACCTCAGCCTCTCAAGTAGCAAATCCATTTCTTTCTCTCTCTCTTTTTTTTTTTTTTTTGAGGCAGAGTCTCCCTCTGTCACCCACGCTGGAGTGCAGTGGAGTGATCTTGGTTTACTGCAACCTCTGCCTCTAGGGTTCAAGCGATTCTCCTGCCTCAGCCTCCCGAGTAACTGGGACTACAGGCGTGTGCCACCACGCCCAGCTAATTTTTGTATTTTTACTGGAGACAGTGTTTTAACATATTAGCCAGGCTGGTCTTGAACTCCTGACCTCAAGGTAACCTCCCACCTTGGCCTCCCAAAGTGCTGGGATTGTAGGTGTGAGCCACCGTGCCTGGCCTAGATCCATTTCTTATGTAGCTAGATTCTCCAAGACCACCAGTTCCATTCTCCCTGTGAATCTCCATTGTGACTTGATGCATATGAATTTATTGGTTGATTTAGGGACCAGTGACTTTCGAGGATGTGGCTGTGCTTTTCACTGAGGCAGAGTGGAAGAGACTGAACCTTGAGCAGAGGAACCTATTCAAAGAAGTGATGCTGGAAAATCTCAGGAATCTGGTCTCGTTGGGTGAGGATATGTTCTCTTCCTTCATTTTTCCATTTAAGTATTTACTGACCATATTCAGTGTGCCAGCCAATGTTTTAATCTCTTAGAACATATCGATGAATAGAATAATAAAGCATTTCTTCTCTCATGGAGCTTACATTCTAGTATAGGTAGACTGACAATGTACAATAAGCAGCATATAGAGGTAAATTATATATGTCAAAGGATAATAAGTGCTACATAGTTAAAAAATGTATAAGATATATATAAATATAAGTAGAGCAGATTAAGGGAGATCTGAAGTGCCTGGGTGTGGAGGCAACTGGCTGAACTTTTAAATTGCGTGATCAGGGTAGGCCTCTCTGAGGAAGTACATTTGAACAAAGGCTTGAAGGAGGTAAGGAGGTTGGGTATGTGGGTCAGGTGGGAAACTGCTCCAGACAAGAGGAAAGCAGTGCCACGGCTCTGGAGGCAGGAGCATATCTAGTCCTTTGGAGGAAAAGCAAAGAGGCCAAGGTGTTTGGAGTACAGAGAACGAGGAGGAGAATAGTAAGAGATGCCTTCTATGACCTAGAAGTTGGAAATGTTTGAGGTTTAAGGTGTAAGTCTGTCAGTTTGATGTTTTAAAGATTACTGGATATCATACATCATGTTTTTATTCACTTATTTGAAAACTAAAACTGATTACTAGGTTAGCAAATAACAAAATCATTCTGGATATTCCTGAGTTATTGATGAGAGTCAGATTTTCGAAGTTCCTCACATTTCTCTCAGCAGCTTTCTCAAGGTTTGTCTTCATCTGGCATAGCTATGAATTAAATAGTTCTGATTTATTCTCTTTGCATCTGTTTAGACCTATTTTGCACTGCTTTAATCTCATTTGAATTGGCCTCATTTCAATCCTAGTTTTGCTTATTTCTATTTCAGTGCAGATTCATCCATTTAAGTTAGCTTTCAGTTGGCCAATCTGATCTGGTCTCATTTCATCTGGTCTTGTTACTCTCTATCTTTATGCTCATACATTTTGTTGATTCTGAAGAATATGTTAAAATTGTCTTAAAATAATCTGATTCAAATTAATCTTGACCCTGAAACTTTGGATCTCATTGGATCCATTTCAGGTGTTAAACTGTTTTTGTTCTTGATCCATCTTTCCCTTTCTCTCTACATCAGTTTTTCTCTTATTGCTGAATTATTTAAAGCAAATCTCAAATATCATGACATACCACTCATGTTATATCACAGTGCAACTCCAATAAATAAGGATATTTTATTTTATTTATTTATTTTTTTTGAGATGGAGTTTCACTCTTGTTGCCCAAGCTGGAATGCAGTGGCGCGATCTTGGCTCACTGCAACCTCCACCTTCCGGGTTCAAGCAATTCTCCTGCCTCAGCCTCCCGAGTAGCTGGGATTACAGGCACGCACCACCACACCCCGCTAATTTTTTTGTATTTTTAGTAGAAACGGGGTTTCACCATGTTAGCCAGGCTGGTCTCGAACTCCTGACCTCAGATGATCCACCTGCCTCAGCCTCCCAAAGTGCTGGGATTACAGGTATGAGCCACTGTGCCCGGCCTAATATTTTCTTATATAACCACAGTGTCATGATCAGAACTCAGAAAGTTACCAGGAATGCTTCAGTATCATCCAACACCTAGATCATCTCAAGTTTTTTTGCAAAATTGAATCGGGATTCAGATGAGATCCACACATTCCATCTTCTAAAAAATTCTCTTAATTTATATCAACTCCTTCTCTGTCTCCTTTTTTTTTTCCCCTATAGCCCACGGATGTGTTTGTAATGTTCTGAATCTAGAATATAAATCTATGTTAGTATCATAAAGTAATTTTTGCATGGTAGATTGTAAATCAAGAGAAAATAGTTTTTGAGCTTTACCAAGAGGTGTTCACCAATATGAAAAAAAAATCACATCACTCATGGCAGTGCTGGTTGTGGTGTTTGAGTAACAACCGCTTGCATAGCACACTTAGGTCTGTCACTACTAGAACACACACAGTCATCAATAAGGCACATCCATGTGTGTCTGCATTTGTAGCTGTCTTGTCTACAGTGTAAGCACTTGTCTTGTCCTGTAAGCACCTGATTGCTCTGGTATGTCTCATAATGTAGCCCTGTCAAGAGATTACATATTGAAATGAATATTTTTATTGTAAATTACTTTCTTTTTTTCTTTCTTTTTTTTTTTTTTTTGAGACTGAACTTTGCTCTTGTCCCCCAGGCTGGAGTGCAGTGGTGCAATCTCGGCTCATGGCAACCTCTGCCTCCCCAGTTCATGCAATTGTCCTGCCTCAGCCTCCTGAGTAGCTGGGATTACAGGCATGTGCCGCCATGCCCGGCTAATTTTTGTATTTTTAGTGGAGATAGGATTTCACCATGTTGGTCAGGCTGGTCTCAAACTACTGACCTCAGATGATCTGCCTGCCTCAGCCTCCCAAAGTGTTGGGATTACAGGCGTGAGCCGCCACGCCCAGTTCCTTTCTTTTTAATGTTTTGGATAGGGCATTACATTATTAAAACATTCTGCGGCCAGGCGTGGTGGCTCATGCCTGTAATCCCAGCACTTTGGGAGGCTGAGGCCGGCGGATCACGAGGTCAGGAGTTTGAGAACAGTTTGGCCAACATGGTGTAACCCCACCTCTACTAAAAATAGAAAAAAAAAAAAAATCAGCCAGGCATGGTGATGTGCACCTGTAATCCCAGCTATGCAGGAGGCTGAGGCAGGAGAATCACTTGAACCTGGGAGGTGGAGGTTGCAGTGAGCCAAGATTGCACCACTGCACTTCAGCCTGGGCGACAGAGCAAGACTCCATCTTGGAGAGAAAAAAAACACAAAACATTCTGCATATGAGTACATTTAATTAAATATGAATTTTATTTCAGGACAGTAAGTGAGATGTTACGAAACATAAGTTATAAAAAGGAGGCTTTTGTTCTGACAGTATTGAGAACATCTTCTGCCTAACCCTCTAGTCCTTTTTTAATTAACTTGGCTCCTGTCACTCATTTACTCAAAAGTATGTATTGACTATTAAACGCTGGGTCTAGTTCTGCATTCTTAGAATATACCAGTGATATGTATGGGAGAAGGGTGCTGTAGACATAGAAACCAGACAGTGTAAGTCATCTGGATGGGAGGATAGTGTGGCTCAGATGGAGCAAATGAAGGCTGGAGAATAGGCTTGAGTCAAAGAAGCAGTAGGTGGAACCCAGTGGGCCCTCTGAGCAGCTTGGCTTTTACTCTGAACATTATGGACTTCCTTTTTTTTAAGTTGAAGGGTCTTGTTTATTAGAAATGTAGAAAAAAGAAGGAAGAGGCCAGGTGCAGTGGCTCACGCTTCTAATCCCAGCACATTGGGAGGCTGAGGCGGGCGGATCATGAGGTCAGGAGTTTGAGACGAGCATGACCAACATGGTGAAACCCTGTCTCTACTAAAACTACAAAAATTAGCCGGGCGAGGTGGCATGTGCCTGTAATCCCAGCTATTCAGGAGGCTGAGGCAGGAGAATCGCTTGAACCCGGGAGGCGGAGGTTGCAGTGAGTCGAGATCGCGCCACTGTACTCCAGCCTGGGTGACAGAGCGAGACTCCGTCCCAAAAATAAATAAATAAATAAATAAAAATAAAAAGGCCAGGCGCGGTGGCTCACACCTGTAATCCATGCTCTTTGGGAGGCTGAGTTCGAAGCTCAGGAGTTCGAGACCAGCCTGTGCAACATGGTGAAACCCCGTCACTATTAAAAATACAAAAGTTAGCTGGGCACAGTGGCACACCCCTGTAGTCCCAGCTACTTGGGAGGCTGAGGCAAGAGAATTGCTTGAACCTGGGAAGTGGAGGTTGCAGTGAGCCAGGATCACACCATTGCATTGCAGCCTGGGCAACAGAGACTCTGTCTCAAAAAAATAAAATAAAATAAAATAAGAGGAAGAATTGGCTTTAGTCACCCACTCCCATTCCATTCTTCTGTTCCTTCTTCTAGGACAGAACTCTGTGGCTCCAGGGCTTAATTTCTTTTGGATGGATGGGGGTCCAGTTGGCTTTATTATTTATTTGTCTGAGACAGAGTCTTGTTCTGTCACCCAGGCTGGAGTACGATGGTGCGATCCTGGCTCACAGCGACCTCCGCCTCCTGTGTTCAAGTGATTCTCCTGCCTCAACCTCCCGAGTAGCTGGGATTACAGGCGCCTGCCACCATGTCCGGCTAATTTTTGTATCTTGAATAGAGATGAGATTTCACCATGTTTGCCAGGCTGGTCTTGAACTCCTGACTTCAAGTGATCCACCCGCCTCGGCCTCCGTAAGTGTTAGGATTACAAGCGTGAGCCACGGTGCCCTGCCCCATTTGGCTTTAGTCACCCGCTACCACCACCACATTCTTCAATTCCTGATTCTAGGGCAGCACTCTGTGGCTCCAGGGCTTCATTTCTTCTGGATGGATAGGGGTCCTGGTTTCAGTGACTCCTCTGGAGCGGTGTAGCTTAGGTAGTCCTCATCCCTCTTCCTGTCCTGAGAGAGTTGGAGCAGTTGGTCTGGGTGTCTGGGAATCTGATCATCAGGATGTCTGGATGGCAGCTTTGCAAGCCTAGAGTAGTCAAAGCCTGGAACACTCCTGGCCCCTAGATGTAGTTCAAAGGCCAAAGTTGGTTAGCTTTCCCAAGAGGTATTGCATCTATGTCAGGGGGCTTAATTCTCACTGGCTTCTTTTCTTCAAAGGCCTAGTCAAAGAAGCAAGGATCTCATTATTTATAGAACATAGGCCTTTAAACAGCTCAGAGTTATTCGTGGTGTATTGAGAGTATTTAGGAACACATATTTTGGCATCCTGAACCCTGTCTTGTCTTTTCTTACTTTATGACTGTGGACACAAAGTTACTAATCCTTCTAAACTTCAATTTCCCGATCTATGAAATGATAATACCAGGATTAAATTTGGTCTTTATGTAAAGCCCTGCATAGCACAAAACACAATGCTGGGCCCATAGTAAGTGATGTTTATTATGGGGTCTATTATTATTAAGGATAATAATAATAGTAATAGAGCTTACAATCCAAATTCAGGTAATAAAGACCATCGGAACTTTATACAAGTGAATAAATAAATAAAAATTTTGAGTTTATTTAATTGTCAGGCAAGGGAATGAATAGTAAAGAAACCTTACTGAATAGTTCACAGAGAGGACTACTAAATAGTAGGAAGGCAGTTTTATGGCATTTGTGCTAATTAAATATGAAAGACCAGGACTCTGCATAGGATGCAATGAATCCATGGGTCTATACATGTTTGGTTAAAACAATTCTCCTGGCCAGCGCAGTGGCTCACACTTGTAATCCCAGCACTTTGGGAGGCTGAGGAGGGTGGGATCACCTGAGATCAGGAGTTCGAAACCAGCCTGGCCAACATGGTGAAACCGCGTCTCTACTAAAAATACAAAAATTAGCCAGTTATGGTGGCGCGCGCCTGTAATCCCAACCACTCAGGAGGCTGAGGCAGGAGAATTGCTCGAACCCAGGAAGTGGAAGTTGCAGTGAGCGGAGATCCCACCATTACAGCACTTTGGGAGGCCGTGAGGTGGGTGGATCACAAGGTCAAGAGATTGAGACCATCTTGCCCAACATGGTGAAACCCCGTCTCTACTAAAAATACAGAAATTAGCTGGGTGGAGTGATGGGTGCCTGTAGTCCCAGCTACTCGGGAGGCTGAGGCGAGAGAATCACTTGAACCCGGGAGGTAGAGGTTGCAGTGAGCCGAGATCGTGCCACTGCACTTGAGCCTGGCGACAGAGTGAGACTCTGTCTCAAAAAAAAAAAAAAAAAAAAAATCCTATTTATTAGTTAGGCAAGGGTCTTCAGTTAGGCTGATAAAGGGTCTGGCCTGGATTACAAAAGGTTCATGGTTGTTATTTTCAGCTGGTTAGAAACAGTTGCAGTTTAATTTTGATATTTCTAAGGAAAGTACAGCTCAATGGTAACATTGCTGTATTTGCTGACTTGTGGAAAACAGGGAAGAGCAGATCTTGGATTGAAGGACCAAGAGCCAGCCTCCTTTAAGTCAGTTGTGCCTGTCTTCTCCACTGATGAATCCTTACTTCTGTAGAACCTGGCATGTAATCTTCCTCTAATAAATATCTACTGATAAGTGGGGAAACTCAAATGAAGGCTTCCTATGCACATTCTTCAACTACTATTCTGTACTGCATTCTACATTGGCGGACATTGAGACTAAGTGACTCCTATCTCAATCCATCCTTCTCAAAGGAAAAGTCACAGAGCATTCCCATATAGGTCACAAAGACTGTTCTCTCTCAGTGGAAACATGCTTGTGGCATTATGTGATTATGGTAGAAGATAATTTTAGTATAACTGTAGATATTTACAGAGCTGAGGATGTCTCAGATGCCTACTTGGAAGATTCTCTGTTGGGATAATATATAGAATAGATTCGGCTGTGGGTTTTTTTGGATTAAAGTAAAATATGTAATAGGTAAAAATGGAGTGCAATGTATAATCTGAATCTAATCATGGGAAACATCAGGAACTTTTTTTGTGACAGCGTTCACCGTGTTGCCCAGGCTAATCTTCAAGTCCTGAGCTCAGGCAATCCGCCCACCTTGTCCTCCCAAAGTGCTGGGATTAACAGGCATGATCCACTGTACCTGGCCCTTTGTATTATTCATATTCTTGCAGCTTTCCTGTCTATTTGAAATGATTTCCAAATCAAAAGTTTGAAGAAGTTGAATGGAAATACAGGTCCTGCATAGCACATCTTGGGAAGAAAGACTTTAATCATTTAGAATGATTAATGGGCCAGGTCTTACCATAAAACAGGAGCCCAGTCAGCCCTTCCTGTGACTTTTCTGACTGGAAACTTTCTCTCTTCAGCAGAATCAAAGCCAGAAGTCCACACCTGCCCTTCTTGCCCTCTGGCCTTTGGCAGTCAGCAATTCCTCAGCCAAGATGAGCTACACAATCATCCCATTCCAGGTTTCCATGCAGGAAATCAACTCCACCCAGGAAACCCCTGCCCAGGGGATCAGCCACAGCCACAATGTCCTTCTGATAAAAATCACAGGGGGGCTGAAGCAGAAGATCAACGAGTGGAAGGAGGCGTCAGACCCTTGTTTTGGAGTACAAATGAGAGGGGGACTTTAGTGGGTTTCTCTAGCCTGTTCCAGAGACCACCAATAAGCTCTCAGGGAGGCAACAGAATATTAGAGATACAGCTCAGTCCAGCCCAGAATGCAAGCTCTGAGGAAGTAGACAGAATTTCCAAGAGGGCAGAAACCCCAGGGTTTGGAGCAGTCAGGTTTGGAGAGTGTGCACTAGCTTTTAACCAGAAGTCAAACCTGTTCAGACAGAAGGCAGTCACAGCAGAAAAATCTTCAGACAAAAGGCAGTCACAGGTGTGCAGGGAGTGTGGGCGCGGCTTTAGCAGGAAGTCACAGCTCATCATACACCAGAGGACACACACAGGAGAAAAGCCTTATGTCTGCGGAGAGTGTGGGCGAGGCTTTATAGTTGAGTCAGTCCTCCGCAACCACCTGAGTACACACTCTGGGGAGAAACCTTATGTGTGCAGCCAGTGTGGGCGAGGCTTTAGCTGCAAGCCATACCTCATCAGACATCAGAGGACACACACAAGGGAGAAGTCATTTATGTGCACAGTGTGTGGGCGAGGCTTTCGTGAAAATTCAGAACTCATTAAGCACCAGAGAATTCACACAGGGGATAAGCCTTACGTGTGCAGGGACTGTGGCCGAGGCTTTGTAAGGAGATCGTGTCTCAACACACACCAGAGGATACATTCAGATGAGAAGCCTTTTGTTTGCAGAGAGTGTGGGCGAGGCTTTCGTGCTAAATCGACTCTCCTCCTACACCAGTGGACACATTCAGAGGTGAAGCCTCATGTGTGTGAGGAGTGTGGGCATGGATTTAGCCAGAAGTCAACGCTCAAATCACATCGGAGAACACACTCAGGGGAGAAGCCTTATGTGTGTGGGGAATGTGGGCGGGGATTTAGCCGGAGGATATTCCTCAGTGGACACTGGAGGACACACACGGGAGAGAAGAAGCCTTACCGCGTGCTTTTGAGTGTAGGCTGAAACTTTGAAGATCGCTCTTACAGTGTACACATCAGAGGATACACTCTGGGGAGAAGCCTTATGCGTGCGCGGAGTGTGGTCGCGGCTTTATCACAAAATCACAGCTCATCAGACACCAGAGGACACACACAGGAGAAAGCCTTGCATGTCTGGAGGAGGAGTGTAAGTGAGGCTTGCCAGCTCAGTCCAACCCTCCACTGCACGGAGTACTACCTCCGGGGAGAAACCTTATGTGTGCAGCCAGTGTGGGCGAGGCTTTCGTGATAAATCAACTCTCCTCGCACACGAGCAGACACATTCAGGGGAGAAGCCTTATGTGTGTGGGGAATGTGGGCGGGGATTTGGCCGGAAGATACTCCTCAGCAGACACTGGAGGACACACACAGGAGAGAAGCCTTACGCGTGCATGGAGTGTGGGCGAAACTTTAGCCACAAGTCCACTCTCAGCTTGCATCAGAGGATACACTCGGGGGAGAAGCCTTATGCTTGCACGGAGTGTGGGCGAGGCTTTAGGAGGAAGTCACAGCTCAACATACACCAGAAGACACATTTGGGGAAAAGCTTTAGAGGTGCAAGGAGTGAGGATGTGATTTTCGCAAGTCAGCCATCAGCCGCACCAGCAGAAATGCTCAGGGAGAAGCCTTGTTTGTAAGGTAATGTGGACAGAGCTGTACGTGGACATCATTCCTTGTCACATGTCGGAGGACACACTCGGGAGAAGCCTTCTTCATGGAGTGAGAGTAAAGTGTTGGCTGGAAGTGGCCCCTTAAGAGATACTGGGAGTCAAATCTATCTACTGTACACCCACCCCACTCTCGTTCTAAGGGCTTTAGGGAGAGTCTTCTGACCGCTTACATTCCTACAGATGTGAAGATGGCAGAGATCTAACTTCTGAGGGCAGAGCTGTCAAGTGACAGTCCCCTTAGAGTCTTTGCATCTGACTACTACCTCCTGCAACTGTGTTCTTCCATTGGCTTCTATGACACTCTCCTGCTTTATTTTTTTATACATCTCTAGCCTTTGCTGTGTCCTCTCCTACCCCACCTTTAGATTTTACTCAGAGTTCAGTTTCCAACTCTTCAATCTGAGGGACTCCTTAACCAGGTCCCCTTCCTAACCCTCCAGGCCCAAATCCAAGATTCTTTAACCATACTCTAAAAGTTCTTCAGACTCAGGACTTAAATATCATAGCCACACCACCTTGGCCTTCAATGACAGGGATCTAGCAATGCCACATCATTGACCTTCCAATACCAGGTTTAAGAGTTTTTAAACACAGCTCCTCTTAAATCATCCAATCTCAGTACCCAGTGTTTTAGCCATTCTCGGGTGGCTAAATTACATCCAGGAATAGTGCTAGGGCCTTTAGCCATTTGTCTCTCCTCACACTCCCAGGGCCCATATGGCCCAGGTTCTGACAGTTTACCTTACTCCCTTGGCCTGGGGCTGGCCCTACCTGACACCCTATGTCAATGAGTGTACCTTGGAGAGCTGTCCACTCAGGCCCCAGTGCCTTTATTTGCTAAGAGACTGCCACAGAAAAGAAGGGGAGAGATGTTTGTGTAACCTCAAAATACTTAGGCTTGGTTTTGATGCTGGAGAGGAAGAAGGACTTGGAGAGAGAGAAGGAATGGCTGATCAGAGGCTTTTGTCCACTCCCTCTCACTGGAAGTGGTTGATCTCCAGGGAATCCCCAAGGTTAGCCTAGTTAGGGGAAGGGCTAGGGGTACCTGGAATGTAGGATCTCCCCACTGCCTGGCCTACCACCCTAATGCTGCCCATTTCCCATGGCCTGAGCTAAAAGCCATAGGAAGTGTCCATGGCCTGAGCTAAAAGCCACAGAAAGTGTGCGTATGTGTGTGTGTAGGGGTTGCTGTGCAGGGGAAGGGTGGGACACCATCATTCCACAAGACCTCGAAGTTACTTCTCCCATAGAAAAACAAAAGTGGGGCCGGGCGCGGTGGCTCAAGCCTGTAATCCCAGCACTTTGGGAGGCCGAGGCGGGTGGATCACGAGGTCAGGAGATCGAGACTATCCTGGCTAACATGGTGAAACCCCGTCTCTACTAAAAATACAAACTAGCCGGGCATGGTGGCGGGCGCCTGTAGTCCCAGCTACTTGGGAGGCTGAGGCGGGAGAATGGCGTGAACCCGGGAGGCGGAGCTTGCAATGAGCCGAGATCACGCCACTGCACTCCAGCCTGGGAGACACAGCGAGACTCCGTCTCAAAGAAAAAAAAAAAAAAAAGAAAAACAAAAGTGGAAAAATGATCAAACAACTACTTTAAATATGAGGGGGAGAAAAAAGTGTTCATTTTCTATTAAAATCCATGTAGGCACCGTAGAGACACCACACAGGTCTGGTCCGGCAAGAGGACTGTCAGGTCCAGGCAGTCACAGGAAGAGATTGTAAAATGCAATAAGTCTTTCTGAATTTCTCTTCAAAGGGTTTAGCCTGTTAACTTCCTTATCCTTGTTCTCAAACTCAACTTTCTTGTTCTTCCTTGCCTCTAGTTACCGTAAACAGCCTACCCCCTTCCCATCAGCTCTAGTCAATAACTCACATCTGTTCCCTTGGTTACCTGTACCCATTGTTCCTCTGAAACTACACACTACACCTCTGTACCTCATGTCCCCCTCCCCTTCTGTATTTAGGAAAATATGTACAAGTGGCCAATTGGGTCAGCTCAGATTGTGCAGTCCAACCCCAGCCCATGGGGGGAGTGACACAGAGATGGGGACTGTGTTAAGGATAAAAAAAAAACCCTGGTCTCTCTTTTTCTGTGTGCTCGTGTGATCTTAATTGACACAGGTGGCACCCTTCTGTAGAAGTAAAATACCTTGCTGAGAGAATTAAACTTTTGCCTGAGTGCTGGTTTTACTTCATGGCACCGAGCATTTATTCCTGGAGCATTTTATATCCAGCAATTCTAGGGGCTCGTCCGGGATCCCCATTCTCCTTTGGGAAGGGGTCTTCAGTCAACCTACCCAGGGGAGACACAGCCCACCGCCCTGTTGCCGTGGCCTCAGGGATGGGAGATTGAGACCCACCTGTTGTGACGAATAAACCTGGACGGACTCTCAACAACGCAGGGAAGAAAGACTTGCAATACAGCGGTGACCAGGTAGACTGCACAGACCAAGGTAGAAAACATCGCAGGGGTGGCAAAATACTTCTCTAGTGGTTTTGTGGAGGTCAGGGCATTCTGGAGGTTGAAAGTGCATGAATGGTAACAAGCACTACTGCTGTGCGGAGTGAGTCCAATCTGCGGTTCCATGGTCATCTCATATGGCTTAGGGTGGCCCTCTGGGGGTCCTGTCTGGGGTTTATACTGACCCGCCATCAATGCTAAGAGTGACCTGGAACATTCCCTCAAGGGAAGCGGCCAGAGTGGACAGTGAAAGAAGGGTGCAAGGAACCTCCAGCAGGTGGAGCTAAAGGATAGGTGAATTGAGCCTTAGCAAAGCTTTCAGTGAAGGACAGGCAAGAGACCCCTAATATGAGGGGTTGAGCCACAAGGAAACCCCAGATAGGCAAGAGATCCCTAATATGAGGGATTGAGCCACAGCAAGCCCCCGCTAGGCAAGAGATTCCTAATATGAGAGATTGAGCCTAGCCAGGACCCAGTATGGTAAATAATACAAGCAAAAAAGATAAAGTTAGCAACAAAGATACACTGCCTGATAGTCCCCTAGGTCTCAAAGATATACCACCTGATAGCCCCTTAGGTCTCATGGTAAAAGGTTGGAAAGATAACAAGAGAACTAAACATAAGACAAAGGAACATGATAAAATAATTGCTGTTCTATTTGGTCTCAAAGACCTATCCTCAGTCCCTCAATCTTCTGGCCAAAGTTTGGATTGACTAAGGGTATACTATATCAACTTTTAATTAAACATGTAAGTAATAAAAGCCCAGTTTCTCCAGAAGAACTGGACTATGCTCTTTGTTGGAAGTGAAGACCTGTCCTCCCTTTTCCCTTATGGACCTGCCCCTACTGTAGAACCAGTGAGAGAAGGGGGGATCCTGGCAAAGAGAACAGCACATGGTATCCCCTAGACCATCCTCCACCTAATACCCCTAGTCCCCCTCCTAATACACCCAATCCTTCCCCTCAGGCCCAGCCTAAGTCCCCCTCCCAAAAAGAACTTCAAGCTCCTAATTCGCCAGGTAGCTTTTGCTGAGCTAGTAACATCAAGGATCCACTGCAACTTGTCGGCATCGTCCCACCCATGGTACGCCCCAGTGGCAGGCAAAGCCCATGCTCCTGCCCCCTGGCTGGTCCAAGGTCCCAGCACCATATTGACAGCGGCTCTGCAAGACACATGGGCCAGGCCCCAGCCTATGCCCCGAGCAGATTACATTATGGGACATCTGCCTTACTTTTGCCAAGGTCAAGTAATACGGGGCCTAAGGCGCAGCTCCAAGCAGCTAGGTATCCCTGCAGCTAAGTCTCCTAAGCAAGTAGTAAATAATCTTTCAGCTGATATATCCACTAGCATTTATTGTGGTCAGGTCAGTGTTAAAAGTAAAAATATCCACTAGAAAAGAATTTTGGTTCTTTAAGTGGGATGGAGTCTGGCTCTGTGGCTGAGGCTGGAGTGCAGTGCATGGTGATCTCGGCTCTCTGCTGCATGCCTCTCTGCCTCCCAGGTTACACCGCCATTCCTCTCCTGCCTCAGCCTCTGGCTGGACTACCCAGGCGCCGCCACCACACCTGGCTAATTTTTTTGCTTCTTTTTTAGGCTGGGGCAGGGTTTCACCATGGCCAGCCAGGATGAGTGCCGATCTCTGACAGCAGTCCACCGGCCTCCCAAAGTGTTGGGATACAGGCATGAGCCACTCGTCCGACCTACCAAGTCCTTATGACTAAAATAATATACCAGAAAATTACATGTTTATAAATAAGTGTGAGGCTATCCTGTTAAAAAGGATGGTTTAACATTAACTACTGATAATTCGTGTAACCTAGCAAGTTTCTTAATGAGAGATGCAAATCTAAAAAGAAAGCACGCATGTTTAGATTTAACTGATTACCATACACACGTCTGGCCAAAGAAGAGAAACCCCCTTCAAAAGTGATTAAGGGAAAAAGAATGCAACAAGTGTTCAGTGATTAATAAAAGTTCGAGAGAAAATCAAAGTGTTTAATAATTTGTCTATTCAAATTTATAAGCTGTCTGCACTTAGTCAAGCTTTAAAGTACCTGCAGGACCCAGAAGGATCCATCTATACTAATTCTAAATATGCTTTTACGGTGGCTCATACATTTAGAAAATTTCAGACGGAATTAATAGTAAAAGTTAAAGCCTTGTTTACGAGGAGTTAATCACCGAAGTGTTAAGTAACCTTCAGTTACCAGAAAAGAAAAAAATAGCTATTGTCCATGTCCCCAGGCACCAAAAAGCCTGTCTTTCAAGAGTCAAGAAAATAACCTAGCAAATCAGATAAGCCAGAAAATAACCTAGCAAATCAGGTAAGCCAGAAAATAACCTAGCAAATCAGATAATGCTGCAGGAGCGTTTCTCCTGTAGGCGCTAAAGGGAACTCAGAGAAATGTTATTCAAACCTCTTATGAAGGAAGTCTTATCTCCACCTACATTAGAGGACCCATTAAAGACCCCAAGCTGTGTATAGCACAGTCAAAGTTTATATGTGTATAGGAATTTATACCCTTAGCCAAACAATTCTAGAGACTTGGTTGCCATAAATCAAATGTCTTCTGACTTCCTATTACCCTACTAAGAATCCAAACTACCTCTCAAAGCAATCCAACATTCCTACATACTTGGTTTATACTTCCACTTTCTCTTCCCTCAGAACCCACAATTTTCCAGTACAGGTGCCAGCCCTAGAGTTTCCAGTACCTCGACACCAGCCTGAGGAGCTGGCCTAGTGCCTCTAACCACTGAAACTGCAGTCCAAACAGCAAGAAAAGATGGACCGATCGCACCTGAGTCAAGAAAGCACCGCCATTCCTGAAGTCGTGGGCCATTATCCAAGGGAAAAAACTCCCTCAAACCTAAGGTTAAGAAAAGTTTAACACTCTTATCTATTCTATTCCCCTTTCTTCTTTCCTCATTCTCTTGCTGACCTTGTTATCAATGTAACTAGGTCAGACTCACCCCAAATCATTACCTTTGATGCTTGCCTTGTCATGCCTTGTCAAAAGGATGAATACTGGGAAAGATATGTCTCTACTTTAGAAAAATACCTCTGCCCCAGCTGGGTGCGGTGGCTCACACCTGTAATCCCAGCACTTTGGGAGGCTGAGGCGGGTGGATCACGAGGTCAGGAGATCGAGACCATCCTGGCTAACACGGTGAAACCCCGTCTCTACTAAAAATACGAAAAATTAGCCAGGCATGGTGGTGGCTAATTTTTTAGCCTGTAGTCCCAGCTACTTGGGAGGCTGAGGCAGGAGAATGGCGTGAACCTGGGAGGCGGAGCTTGCAGTGAGCCAAGATCACGCCACTGCACTCCAGCCTGGGCGACAGAGCGAGACTCCATCTCAAAAAAAAAAAAATATCTTTGCCCCTTCAGAGAAGCCATTGACCCTGTGCCTTGCTCATGGCGGGGGTACCAAGACACCCCAAGTTGGGAGATATGTTCTCAGTGGGCAGATGTCATCCTAACTACCAGAGAATATGGCGGGACCTCCCCAGAAAGCTGTACCGACCTAAAATCTTACCTCCGCCTTACCAAAGGAATCACCCCCTCTAGTTGTCAACTTGACCACTGTAACCCAGTAACAATCTCTATTAATGCCCCTACCTCCACCAATCCTGTGCCCCCTTTAGAACGCTTGTATGGATTAGGAGTGGAGGCCAATGGATATGACCACATAGGCTTCTTTAAAATACGCTTTGTTGACCCCCTTCTTTTTCTTTATCTGAAACTTCTACTCCACCTAAAAACAATGCCAAAGTAAATATTGTAGAAGTAAAAGATTTAAGACAAAGCCTAACAACTGAAACAGGATATCAAGATGTAAATGCCTGGTTGGAATGGATTCAATATTCTGTCCGCATGTTAAACAAAAGCAATTGTTATGCTTGTGCGCACTGCAGACCAGAGACCCAGATTGTCCCCTTTCCACTAGGTCCACTTCGATCGACCAGGCATGGGCTGTGTGGTAGTTTTTTTTTTTTTCCAGGATTCCACAGCCTGGGGCAACAAATCATGCCAAGCACTCTCTCTGCTATATCCCAAAGTCCAACACCCTGTGGGTCAGCCCCTGAGGACCATCCAGCTTCCGTCTCCCAATGTCAGTTTCACTTCGTGTCTTTCACAACAGGGGGAGAATTTGGCATTCCTTGGAAGCTTAACGGGATGCAGTGAGCTTAAGCCCTTCCAAGAGCTTACCCATCAGTCTGCCCTTAGTCATCCTCCAGCGGATGTATGGTGGTATTGTGGTGGACCCTTACTGGACACTGCCAAGTAACTGGAGCAGTACTTATGCTCTTGTCCAATTGGCTATCCCTTTCACCCTGTCATTTCATCATCCAGAGAAAGAAAAACCACAACACCAAAAAATAAGAGAAGCCCTTATCGGTCTTTTGACTCTCAAGTTTACATAGATGTCATTGGAGTCCCACAGGGAGTGCCTGACAGGTTCAAAGCCCGAGACCAAATAGCTGCAGGATTTGAATCCATATTTCCATGGGTAACTATTAATAAAAATTTAGCTTAGATAAATTACATCTATCATAACCAGCAGTGGTTTATTAATTACACCAGGGATGCTATCAAAGGAATAGCTGACCAATTAGGGCCTACTAGCCAAATGGCTTGGGAAAACAGAATAGCTCTAGACATGTTATTAGCTGAAAAAGGTGGAGTCTGTGTTATGATTAAAACCCAATGTTGTACCTTCATCCCAAACAACACTGCCCCCGATGGGAGCATAACAAAGGCCTTGCAGAGACTTACCGCTTTATCCAATGAATTAGCTAAAAATTCTGGAGTCAATGACCCCATTTGAGGATGACTAGGAACGTGGTCTGGTAAATGGAAAGGAATCATGGTCTCAATTCTTATTTCCCTTGCAGTTGTAGTAGGCGTCCTCATTCTCATTGGGTTTTGTGTCATACCATGCATCCGTGGGCTAATACAAAGAATTGTACAAACAGCACTTACTAAAGTCTCCATTGGCTCTCCTCTACCTTATTCAAGTAAGCTTTTCCTTTTAGATCAAATCAAATGGCAAAGCCAAGACATGTTTAAAAAGTTTGAAGAGAAAGGATTGTAAGAAAATTAAAAGGGAGGAATTGTAAGATGCAATAAATCTTTCTGATTTTCTCTTCAAAGGGTTTAGCCTGTTAACTTCCTTATCCTTGTTCTCAAACTCAACTTTCTTGTTCTTCCTTGCCCCTAATTACTGTAAACAGCCTACCCGCCTTCCCATCAGCTCTAATCAATAACTCACATCTGTTCCCTTGGTTACCTGTATCCTTTATTTCCCTGAAACTGCACGTCTCACATGCTCCACCTCTGTACCTCACGTCCCCCTCCCCTGTTATATTTAGGAAAATATGTACAAGTAGCCAATCGGTTCAGCTCAGACCAGTCCGGCCACAACCCATGGGGGAGTGACACAGAGATAGGGACTGTGTTAAAGACAAAAACTCCCTTGGTTTCCCTTGTTCTGTGTGCTCTTGTGATCTTGATTGACACACGTGGCACCCTTTTGCAGAAGTAAATTGCCTTGCTGAGAAAATTTACCTGAGTGCTGGTTTTACTTCGTGGCATCGAGCATTTATCCCTAGAGCATTTTATATCCAACAAGATGCAGAGGGGACCTCTGTCCAGGCCAGGGCCAATGGCTTTGGGTGCCTTCTAGTCAAGAATCACCCCTTCCTTTGTCTCTTTGAAAAGAGGAGGAAACCAGGGCTGTAATGGCCTCATCTCTGCAGTAACAAGCTCGAGATGTTGTGAGATCTTCGCAATAAAGGGTTGCAGGGGAAGGAGGGGGTGGGGAAAGGAGTAGCTGAGTCTCTGGTGTAGGGGCTGACAGCTCATTTCTGAAGGATGATAGTGTAGCAGGATGAGCCGCAGACAAAACTCCTCAGACACCGAGTTAAAGAAGGAAGGAGTTTATTTGGTCAGGGGCATTGGCAAGACTCCTGTCTCAAGAGCTGAGCTCCCCAAATGAGCAATTCCTGTCCCTTTTAAGGGCTCACAACTCTAAGGGGGTGCTCGTGAGAGGGTCATGATCGATTGAGCAAGCAGTGGGTATGTGACTGGGGGCTGCATGCACCAGTAATTAGATCAGAACAGAACAGGATAGGGATTTTCACAGCGCTTTTCTATACAATGTCTGTAATCTATAGATAACATAACCAATTAAGTCAGAGGTCGATCTTTAACGACCAGGCCCAGGGTGTGGCGCCAGGCTGTCTGCTTGTGGATTTCATTTCTGCCTTTTATTTTTTATTTTTTCTTTCTTTGGAGGCAGAAGTTGGGCGTAAGACAATATGAGGGGTGGTCTCCTCTCCTCGCTTAATAGGAGGCCTCATTCAAATGACTGCAAGGCCCAGTAAGTCAAACTGAGATCAAGGCAGCCTGTCTCACTGCCAACTTCATCCTTCAACCCCACCCTAAGGTTCCCTGGCTCTGCCCATTTTTTGGTGGTTGTATTTGGCCCTCCAAATCCTTCATCCCATTTCCTTGAGCTTTGTCCCTCAGTGCAACTTCTCCCTCAGCACACACCTAGGGACTACTCTTTATCCCTCCCTGCGGACTTATTCTTCAGCACTGAATTCTCCGTTTGTTTCCCAAATTTTATTGCAGTAGTGCCTGCAGGGTAGGATGATGGGGAAGAGTGCTTTGGGAGGAGCCACAGAGGGCTCTGGAGGGGCTACTTGCCACCTCTGCTGCTTGCCCAACATTTGGGGAATGAGGATAGGACTTCCCAAGGTCGGTTCCAGCTGTCACTGATCCCCTACCTCCTCCCTCTCTGAGGAATGGCTCCACCTCACTTTGCCAATTTTAGCATCTTAATGGTCTGCATTTAGAGGCCACTTTCCCATAAGCCTCTGTGGGAGTGCTTGCTCAGTGCAATCCCAGGGGTCTTGGTTTTCTGCAGCTGTTCCTTTCCAACATCACTCCCTTCTCTCCCCTGCCTTGTTAACCCTCCTTTCCCATCTTGAAGGGTCCCTTCATGTCTTGGCCTTAGGAATTCCTCTTTTTAGGCCTTGGAGTGAGGTGAGAATCAAGATCTCCACAACTGACTCCTGTGATTCAGGAGTGCTGGGTTCCATGGTAAACCTCTCCAAGAAAGGAACCGGCAAGGGTGGAGTGAGACTTGGGCATTTATAATGAGTCTTCAAGGGATCATGGGCTCTCAGAACCTTAGAACTCAGGACTTGTGAATCCTGCATAACTCCTGGAGAACTGAGATAACGCTGGGCTCAGATTAGGAATCTGGGGCTGCTTGCCATTGGGGGAAATGAATCCCACTGTTCACCCTGACTTGGGTGATTCAAGGGCCCTGATTCCCCAGGACCATGTTTGATTAAGAAGAGTAAGCCCGGCCGGGTGCAGTGGCTCATGCCTGTAATCCCAGCACTTTGGGAGGCCAAGGCGGGCGGACCACAAGGTCAGGAGATTGAGACCATCCTGGCTAACACAGTGAAACCCCATCTCTACTAAAAATACAAAAAATTAGCCGGGCGTGGTGGCGGGTGCCTGTAGTCCCAGCTACTCAGGAGGCTGAGGAAGAGAATGGCCTGAACCCGGGAGGCGGAGCTTGCAGTGAGCCGAGATTGTGCCTGGGTGATAGCGTGAGACTCCGTTTCAAAAAAAAAAAAGAAGCCCAAAGGAGAGATTGTGGAATGATGAATGCATGGGAGGGAGATGGTTAGATGAAGGTTTAAACTTGGAGATTCCAATTCCATGGGGGAGAATTTTGTGCGGTGGGAGACTGACAAATGAGAAAATCTGTGAAATGTTCTAATAGATACTGGGAAGAGGTATCTGTCTTTTGAAATATCCAAGCTTTTATGGATTTCTGTATTACTTCTTGTTCTCAAGCTGAATCTATATTGAAGATTTTTAAAATCTGGTATATCTGGGCCAGGCACAGTGGCTCACATCTGTAATCCCAGCACTTTGGGAGGCTGAGGCTGGCAGATCACTTGAGGTCAGGAGTTCGAGACCAGTCTGGCCAACACAGTGAAACCCCATCTCTACCATCTGATCTGTTCCCAAGCAAAGAAGAGAGACTACCAAATATATGATGTTGGTAACAATAGCATGCCTGTCTTATAGATGAGCAAATAAAAACAAATGTAGATAACTTGGCCATGTTCACACAGCTAATTAGTAATGGTACTTGGCTTTAGCCTGGGATTCTGGAAACATCTGGAGTTTGGGTCTGAGGGGTTGTTCTGTTCAATTCCTTGCCCCCAGGCAGCCTGGTCCTTCAAATTCCTCTGGTCTCCTAAAATCTGACTAATTCTGGCCGGGCGTAGTGGCTCACACCTGTAATCCCAGCACTTTGGGAGGCCGAGGTGGGTGGATCACCTGAGATCAGGAGTTTGAGACCAGCCTGACCCAACATAGTGAAACCCCATCTCTACTAAAAATACAAAAATTAGCCAGGCGAGGTGGCTGGCACCTGTAATCCCAGCTACTCAGGAGGCTGAGGCAGAAGAATCATTTGAACCCGGGAGGCAGAGGTTGCAGTGAGCAGAGATCACACCATTGCACTCCAGCCTTGGCGACAGAGTGGGACTCCGTCTCAAAAAAAAAGTCGAATTCTGATACAAGCAAGATTTAGGTGTCTGCTACACCAGATCCATCTCCAGGGACCACTTATGTGAGATTCCAACGTGGCCTATTGACATTTTCCAAGCTGGAAACCTCTATGATAAGGCACTGCAGAAACAGTACCTGGTGAACATTTGTACTTCTTATCCCTAGAATATTGGATCCTTCCAGCTTAGAATTCCTTGTTACTGGGGACAGAGTGGGGAGCTGTTTCTACCAAAGAGCACAGGAAGTGTCTGCTAAACTAATGCTGTTACTAACTTGGCCGTTCTGGCTTTCCCATGATGGTAGGCTGGCAGGAAAAGGGAGGAGCCATTATACTTACATAGGTCATTGACCCTGATTATCATGCATTGGTGATGTTGCTACTTAAGTTTATTTGAACCCAGGAGGTTCTGTGAATGCTTCCATACCCAGGCATAACCATCAGTGGGCGCTTGCAGCAATCACAGCTCTCTATCAGGGTAAGTCAGCTAAGGCATCTGACCTCTTGGAAGTGAAAGTGCGTTTTCCTAGGAGGTAAGCATCTTTGACCTGTAAAGGCTGGCTCTGGGGGCAGGAACTATAATATGGTTGGTAAAGGAGGGAGGTAATAAGAATCAATTATGGCTTCAGGCCCAGTTGTAATGATGGGAAATGTTATCTTTACCACTAATCCACTTACATTGAGTCTTAAGTAGAGCTCGTGGCTCACTGGGTTCTTGCCTGGCTCTGTGATATGCTGAGCTACGTGCAGAGCTGGCACACGGGCAGACTCAAACACAGGCAGGGGAGGATGGCACTGGACAACTTTTAGGCCCCATCTCATGTCCTTTTGGCTCACATTCCTACCCTGAGCATAGCTGCACTCAGGTGAAATCAAAGACCTCCTCACCGCTTCTCTCTTGCTCCTTGAAGGAGCTTCTCTGCTGATGCAGTGTGGGAAGCCTGCAAGAGCCCCTCAGCCTTTCTGGCAGTAGGCAAGTCGGGGACTGCAAATGGGTTAGGTCTCCCTGGCAAATCACTGACAATGGATGATGGAAACCAATGGGCAAACAACCAGCCTCCTAGGCTTTGGTGGCAGACAGAGGATCACCAACTAGATTGAAGCCCAGTGTCCACAGTGGTAACCAGCTCAATACCCTATGCTTGGGATGGCCTTCCCTTCTCCTTTCTTTTATTCTTTTGGTGTCCCGATGCCTGTTTTCTGATTTCCCTTTCTAAAATAAACTGCCTGTACACAAGTTGCCATCTCATGCTCTGCTTTTGGGAGGCCCTGAAGCGTAGTGTATTAGTCTGTTCTCATGCTGCTAGTAAAGCATACCCGAGACTGGGCAATTTATAAAGAAAAGAAGTTGAATTGACTCACAGTTCACATGGCTGGGGAGGCCTCACAGTCATGGCTGAAGGCAAATGAGGAGCAAAGTCATGTCTTACATGGTGGCAGGCAAGACAGCTTGTGTAGGGGAGTTTCCGTTTATAAAACCATCAGGTCTCATGAGACTTACTCACTATCACAAGAATAGCACAGGAAAGACCCAACCCCAGATTCAATTACCTCCCACCAGGTCCCTCCCACAACATGTAGGAATTATGGGAGCTACAATTCAAGATGAGATTTGGGTGGGGACACAGCCAAACTGTATCACATAGACACAAGAGCTATTAAAGAGACAAGTGTAAGCCTGTGACTCCTGGGACCACTAAACCAGAGGAAGAGCTCTCACCTGAATTATAATTTGTGTTGGGAGGGTTCCCTTTCAAATTTATATTCTGTGGGAACTCATAATCTCAGTTGTCTTCTTACTCTCCTGTATCCTCTGTTCCTCTCTTTTGGCAAAGAACTACAGCCTATAAATCAATTTATGTTTTACCAGTCCTTCAAAATGTCCATAAGCTGCCAAATTTCCCTAAACTTGATATATTTCTCCTTAAGTCACAATCAAACTTAAGGAAACAGTCTATACTCATTGTCCTTGTTTCCTTAAATCCAAGTTCTCCATTTTCTTGCAATTTTTCACTTACAGGATCATCTAAAATTTGTGGGTGAGGTTTCTTTACATTGGAAATTTGTAGGGAAACCCCACCTGGAGCATCCAAAGATGGGAAAGAGTTGGGGGTCAGAGCCATGGATAAGATACAAACGTCCCAGATTGAGACTATGTAGGAAAAACATGTCTAGTGTCTGGGAAGAGATGTTATTTTGGGGGAGAGAAAAAAGCCACTCAACTGTGGTTGCACTGCCAGAGACCCGGTTACCACCCAGTCATCCATAGCACAGAAAGTCCCCCACTTACAATGGTTTGACTTCCATTTTTCAGCTTTATGATGGTGTAAAAATTTTATGCACTCAGTAGAAACTGTACTTAGAATTTGAATTTTGATCTTTTCCCAGGCTAGCAACATGCAATATGATACTCTCATGATGCTGGGCAGCGGCAGTGAGCCATAGCTCCCAGGCAGCCACACATCACCAGGGTAAACAATGGACACTACAGTTCACTGTGCTGACTGATAATTTTGCCCAACCATAAACTAATGTAAGTGTTTTGTTTGTTTGCTTTTGTGGCAGTGTCTCACTCTGTCACTTAGGCTGGAGTGCAGTGGTGCAATCTTGGTTCACTACAACCTTCTCCTCCAGGGCTGAAGCAATCCTCCCACCTCAGCCTCCCAAGTAGCTGAGACTACAGGAACGTGCCACCACACCCAGCTAATATTTTTTATTTTATTTTATTTTATTTTTTGGTAGAGATAGGGTCTCACCATGTTGCCCAGGCTGGTCTTGAACTCCTGGCCTCAAGTGATCCCCCCACCTCAACCTCCCAGAGTGCTGGGATTGTAGGCATGAGCCACCACGCCTGGCCTAATGTAAGTGTTCTAAGCACGTTTAGGTAGGTGAGGCTAAGCTATGATGTCCAGTAGGTTAGATGTATTAAATGCATTTTTGTCTTACAATATTTTCAATTTAAGATGGGTTTATCCGGATGTAACCTCATTGTTAAACCAAGGAGCATCTGTATTACCTTTGTAGGGACAGGCAAACCTACAGGAAACCTAAAATTCCGGTCTTGGCCCACAGTTCCCAGGCCCATGAGTTACAAATCTTCAATGGCTAACCAGAAGACAAACTAACCCAAACTACCTGCTTCTGTAAAATGCTCAAAGAGGGATGGGAGGAGCTATCTGCTCTCCCAGGACCTAAAATAAGAAGTGTAAAGCTTTAGGAAGAGACTGACATCCCCATTTATAATGAGAAAACTTTGAATCACAGAGGTTTATAAATGACTGAAATGCTTTTCAGAGAGATTATATCTTACCCTTCTCACTCCCTATGCCAGAATTCTCTGACTCAATTGCATGAGAATTCTGGCCTCTACTTTTGGGGGTGGGGGAACTGTTGGAATTTCTCAATTTTAATCATTCTTGGTTTGACTCAAGCCTCCAGCCCCAACTCTCTTGAGCCACACACCCTCCCTGCCTTACCCTGCCCTCCGCCCCTTTGGAAATTCTCCTTAGTCCCAGGCTTCTCACTCTGAGAGACTCAGGCAATCTTGAGCCTCTAATCCCATATTGTAGCTGTGCACACTATTGAGCTGGGCTTTCCATCTGAGCTGTCAATGACCTATTGTCATTTTTTAGAAATAGGGTTTCACTCTGTCATGCAGGCTGGAGTGCAGGGGCATGAGCATAGCTCACTATAGCCTAAAACTCCTGGGCTCAAACAATCCTCCTACTTCAGCCTTCTGAGTAGCTAGGACTACAGGTATACACCACTACACCTGGTTAATTTTTTTTTTTTTTTTTTTTGGTAGAGACAGGGTCTCACTATGTTGCCCAGGTTGATCTCAAACTGCTGGCCTTGAGCATCCTTTTGCTTCAGCCTCCCAAAGCACTGGGATTATAGGTGTGAGCCATGGCACCCAGCCTAAAGAACCTATTTTATTAGGGGATTTGATGACTCAAAGTTTCCCTTTCTGCTAGTCTAATATTACAGTCAGTCTTATAAAACAGCAATGGTGTACTTTGGCTATGGTGCTGTGGCTGTGGTCTACGTTCCCTGGGGTGGAGGGTAAGGTAACAAAATACTCCTCTACGGGGGTGCTGCTGTAACAAAATACCCGAGACTGGGTAATTTACAGAGACAGGTTCTTGCTATGTTACTCAGGCTGGCTTCAAACTCCAGGGCTCAAGCAATCATCTTGTCTCAGCCTCCTGACAGCTGGGACTCCAGGCATATGCCACTGTACCCAGCAGAAATTTCTTAGACTGGGAAGTCTAAGATCAGGGCTCCTGCACCTGGACATGAACATGAACCTGGATCTTTGGCTTTGATGTTGGACCTTGTATGTGGATATGAACATTGAACCTGCACCTTGGAACTAAACCTCTTACTTGGATTTGTTCTGCATTTTGGAACTCACCTTAGACCTGAACCTTGGTCATGAAATGGATCTGAATCATTCTTGGGTCTTGGACATGGGACTCATTCCTCCATCTGTATCTTGGACTTAGGACCATGATCTGAATCTTGTAAACTGACTTGGACTTTGGACTTGGACCTTGGACTAGAATTTGTCCATGGCTGTGGACCTCATCTTTGGATCTGGATCTGGACCTGGTCTTAGATGTTAGACCTAGATGCAGGCCTTGATTTGATTTGGAACATGGACTTGGTCCTTGCACATGGACCAACACTGAGTCCTTGGAACTGTATCTTGGACCTTGGATCTGAAATTTAAATCTGGAGGTGATCTTTATTTCTTGTATTTGACTTTATAACTGGAAATTCAATCTCTACCTGGATCTTGGACCTGGATCTCAGACCTTGCTTTTTACTGGGCCATGGATCTCACCTTAAACATGGAAATTGTACCTGGATTTGGACCTTTGACTTGGACCTCGACCTAGGGATAAGATTTGGACCTCACTTGCAAGTTTTGGTAATGAAATTTTCCTTTGCTCCTGGACCTGTATTCTTTGGACCTAAGCTTCAGTCATGGATTTGGACCTTAGATGTGACCATCAGACCTTAGAGTTGAACCTAATTCCTGGTCCTCAGTCCTATAACTCAGAATGAATTATGCATAACCTTGGACTTAGAACTTAGATCTGGATCTTAGAGCTGAAACTTGACCTGGTACTGGATATTGAACCTTGGACTTCAGACATGGATTTAATCTGGGCCTTGGGATGATTTAAGATCTAGAAGTGGACCTAAAATTAGACCTTGGACTTCTGTGCCTGAGCCTGGACTTTGGAGGTGGACTTTGGGCCTTGTAACTCAACCTTGAACATGAGCCTCAAATGTAGACTGTGGGCCAGGCGCAGTGGCTCACACATGTAATCCCAGCACTTTGGGAGGCTGAGGCAGGTGGATCACTTGAGCTCAGGAATTCGAGACCAGCCTGGGGAACGTGATGAAAACCTGGCTCTACAAAAAATAAAAGAATTAGCCAGGCTTGGTGGCATGCACCTGTAGTCCCAGGTACTCAGGAGGCTGAGGCAGGAGGATCTCTTGGGCCCAGGAGGCAGAGGTTGCAGTGAGCTGAGATTGTACCGCTCCACTCCAGCCTGGAGAACAGAGTGAGACTCCATCTCAATAAAAAAATAAAAATAAAAATAAATAAGAGAAAATACAGCATGTTTGTAAGATCTGTCTCTTGATGATCCAAGAAAGAGAGGAAATAATTGCCAGAGTAATGCCTTGAGTAGGTGGGAGGACACAGGATCTTCTGCACAGATTGGGGTAGCTTTAAATAGGAACTGGGAAGGTTTGCCCGTTGTTCATCCTAACAAGAAGGAAGCAGAGTACATAAGCACAGATGCAGATAGGTGGCTCAATGTGGTCTTAGGAGTCTGGAAAGTTTCTCTTCTGGCTGTTTTTGTTACCCTCCTGAAATAGGAAGTAAGGTCAACAGCTGGAGAGTGAGGAACGGGGAGGAGGTGTTGGAGGTTTGAAGAGAAGGGAGAATACATGAATATATCTAGGAAAGTGGAGGAGTGGATGGTCTAGGAAGACATGGAAGACATGAGAGAGAGATGTAGAAGGGGTAAGATTTAGTGATTTAAGATTTTCTTTTTTAGCTTAAAAGTAAGAGTGTGGCCGGGCGCGGTGGCTCATGCCTGTAATCCTAGCACTTTGAGAGGCTGAGACTGGTGAATCGCTTGAGCCCAGGAGTTCAAGACTAGCCTGGGCAACATGGCAAAACCCCATGTCTACAAAAAATACAAAAATTCGTCCAGCATGATGGAGCATGCCTGTAATCCCAGCTACCTGGGAGGCTCAGGTGGGAGGATCACCTGAGTCCAGGAGGCAGATGTGGCAGTGAGCCAAGATCACACCACTGCATTCCAGCCTAGGTGACAGAGTGAGACCCTGTCTCAAAAAAAAAAAAAAAAAAAAAAAAAAGAATTTAGAGATGGAGGAATTCTAATAATGTCAAATATTAGAGTATGGATACTATTCATTACCATTAATAAAGGACCAATATACCTGGTACTGTGCTGGGGTGACAGGGATACAGGCATGAAGAAAACAGCCTTTGCATTAATTAAATTTGTTCTCCAGGCAGAAGGCCAGATTTTAAACAAATAAGCTATGAGGCTGGTCTGAAGGTAGTGAATTATCTCAGTTGTTCGCAGTCAGTTACAGGTTGAACGCCTTGTTCTACTCTTTTCCCCCTTCTCACTACTGCACTTGACTAGTCTTTAAAAAAAAGAAAGATAGGAATCTTGACGTAATTACAATGGTGGTACATGTTAGGAAGAGCATGATACACTGCATGACAGAGTACAGAACTGGGAGAACCTAGCTGGACTGCAGGATGTAGGAAGGCCTTCTTATGGAAAGTACATTTAAGTTGGGACCTGAAGGAGAAACAGGAAATGAGCCAGGCAGGAAGTGGAGGGACCTCATGGGTAACGACCCTAGCAGGTAGAGAATGTCCATCAAGCCTCAGCACTAGGAGTAGGTGAGTGGTGAGAGGACGTGCTGTGGGGAAGTGCTGGTATTTATTCAGTGTGCAGTGGAGAGTTTTAAATGGGGATGACCTGAAGAGATGGACATTAAAAAATAATTTTTTTTTTTGAGATGGAGTTTTGCTCTTGTTGCCCAGGCTGGAGTGCAATGGTGTGATCTCAGCTCACTGCAACCTCCACCTCCTGGGTTCAAGCGATTCTTTTGCCTCAGCATCCCGAGTAGCTGGGATTATAGGCATGCACCACCATGCCCGGATAATTTTGTATTTTTAGTAGAGACAGGGTTTCACCACGCTGGTCAGGCTGCCAACCTCGGCCTCCCAAAGTGCTGGGATTACACGCGTGAGCCACCACACCTGGCCTAAAAAATAATACTTTCTTAATGCGTGTGGAGAGGTAGATTGAGAGAGGGGATGGATAAGTGGAAGAGACAAGTTGGGAAGCTTGAGAACCAGCAAGAGATGAAGGTCGCTTGGGCCAGGATGGAGCAGTGGATGTGGAGAGCAGCGGATGTGGAGAGCAGCGGATGTGGAGAGCAGCACACCACACACATCTGAGAATGATTTCAGACGTAGGTGCAGGACTCAGTGTTTCCCTCCCTCTTTCCTCCTAGCTGCTCCTCCCTTACTGCTCCCACCTGAGCTCACAGATGCCCCACACCTACAAGTCTTCATCTGAAAACCTGTGAGAAAAGATTATTAAGTCTAAATTTTGGAGTGGTTACACAGCAACACTGTAGCAATAGGTAACTAGTGTGCACAGGCAAAGATGGGGGTAAAACCAACACATGTTCACAATTGTTCAATGTGACATTAATTGTAATAGCAAAATTTTGGAGACCATTTAAATGCCTGTTATTGAACAGATTATGGTATGCCCACACATGGAGTATTACACAGCTGTAAAACACAGAATAAAGAAGACCGTTATGAGCTTATATGAAGTGACTTCTAGATGATATTTTAGGGTTAAAGAAAAAACAAAGTGCAAAAGAGTATTATGAAGGATGTTATCTTTTGTGTGAGGAGGAAGGGGAAACACATACATTTTTTCAAAAAGAAATGTAAGAAGGGTAAACCAGAAACAAATACAATGGATTTTTTTTTTTTTTTTTTTTTTGAGACAGGATCTCGCTGTTACCCAGGCTGGAGGGCACTGGCACAACCGCAGCTCACTGCAGCCTCCACCTTCCAGGCTCAAGTGATCCTCCTACTTCAGCCTCCCAAGTAGCTATGCCTACAGGCATGTGCCACCATTTTTATTTTAAATTTTATTAAAAATTTAAATATTATTTTTTACCTGAACTACACAGATGTAAAAAATTTTATTTTTCTAAAAAGATGCAACAAATTACTTCTTACTGTAAATGACAATTTATAATTGTATAAATTTATGGGTTACAAAATGATGTCATAATCTGTGGCTACAATGTGGAATAATTAAATCAAACTAGTTAACATATCTAGCACTTCAAATACTTAGCATTTTGTAGTGAGAACATTTGAAATTTACTCTAAGCAATTTTGAAATGTATAATACTCTACTAACTATATTCACCACACTGTGCAACAGAACTCAAAAAAATTATAAAATGTATTCTTCCCGTTGGAGATTTTGTACTCTTTGACCATCATTTAAATTTTTTAAATGCAATAAAATATCAATTTCAAAACAGCATGAAAAATTGAGTGTGTTTAACCATACTCAGCTGATAATAGGGCAAATGAGTTGAACAGAATAACATTCTATTGCATGTTTAATGAACTGGCAACAAGAGAAAGTTGGTGGAAGAAAGGCAGAGGAACTTGGGCAAGAATTAGAACCGAGGGGCTCCACAATCATCTGACATCAGTTCCCATGTTCTCTCTGTGGTTAGAAATGTACGTGATAGGAACTCCAGGAGTCTTAGGGTTCTTCTTTCAAGGTCCCAGGTTTGTCGCTACAGCATTTATGCCGAGTTACTCTCTTGCTAAGCAGTCATCTGCATAGATTCCCTCCTGTGCATGGTAGTTTGGTAATCGTTCAAATTTCGGATCCTTGGCGATCCTTTAAGCCACTTGATATTTCTGCCCCATTTTCTCAGTTTCAGCCATTACACAATCAGTTATACAAGGGATACACCTGGCATATAGACAGTTCATCACTGACTGCAGTATGTCTAGTTCGGCTCTAATGGAAAAGTTGGTAACACTGGAATCAAACAGGATGTGGTAAAGTAGACCCAGCTGTGTAATATATTGGAAAAATAAGCAGGAAGGGTATTGGGGAACTTTTCTTTCCTTAAGAATGCTGGGATATTTCTTTTCTTTTTAGGTCTTTATCATTTTATTTAAGCCTGTGGTATCAGAGACTAAGCATTCGCTTCCTGGTCAGACTTCCTTGTTTTCTTTTGCTCTCCCATGCTCATGTCATACTCTTGTTTATTTTTTTAAGACAGGGTCTCACTCTGTCACCCAGGCTGGAGTGCAGTGGCTCAAACTGCAGTGAAGCGTCAACCTCTCAGGCTCAAGCAATCCTCCCACTTTGCCTCCCAAATGGCTGGGACACAAGCATGCACCACCACACCCAGCTAATTTTTTTATTTTTATTTTTGTAGACACAGGGGTCTCACCATATTGCCCAGGGGTCTCAAACTCCTGGACTTCAGTGATCCTCCCACTTCAGCCTCCCAAAGTGTTGAAATTACAGGCATGAGCCACCGCGCCCAGCCTATTTTTACTTTTATAGAGACAGGGTCTCACTATGTTGCCCAGGCTGCAATTGGTTTGCTACAGGGAATGGTTGTTTTTTTGTTTTTGTTTTATTTTTATTTATTTTTTGAGACGGAGTCTCACTCCGTCACCCAGGCTGGAGTGCAGTGGCGCAATCTCGGCTCACTGCAAACTCCGCCTCCCGGGTTCACGCCATTCTCCTGCCTCAGCCTCCCAAGTAGCTGGAACTACAGGCGCCTGCCACCACGCTGGGCTAATTTTTTGTATTTTTAGTAGAGATGGGGTTTCACTGTGTTAGCCAGGATGGTCTCAATCTCCTGACCTCATGATTCGCCTGCCTTGGCCTCTCAAAGTGCTGGGATTACAGGCATGAGTCACCGCATCTGGCCATCTAAACTGAACTATCTCCCAAATGTCCCATTTCCAAATGTCATCACATTGGGGGTTAGGGTTTCAACATATGAATTTTAGGGGGATATAATTCCGTCCATAGACTTTTGTTTTTTGGTGGACCTGGGTGCTGGGTGTGGTCATTACTATTGGAGTGTCATTGCTCTCATGTCAGTGCAAGGGACTATACGTACCTACATACATACAGAAACATTTACATCTATCTCTATAGATTGAAAAACGAGTTCACACTGATATCTCCAATTTGACACCACACGGTTTATTCTAGTTTTCTCCCTTTCCATATTTATGGGAGCCAGGTTTTTATGAGACAACTATATTGGGAGATAATTCCGTGTCTCTCATGCTTCTGGGTGTCTTGTGGGCTGAGATGTTGACAGATTTTGTTTCAGACTATTTCAAGGTTTTTTTTTTTTTTTTTTTTTGAGATGGAGTTTCACTCTTGTTGCCCAGGCTGGAGTGCAATGGCGTGATCTTGGCTCACCGCAACCTCCGCCTCCCGGGTTCAAACGATTCTCCTGCCTCAGCCTCCTGAGTAACTGGGATTATAGGCATGCGCCAACATGCTTAGCTAATTTTTGTATTTTTAGTAGAGACAGGGTTTCTCCATGTTGGTCAGGCTGTTCTCGAGCTCCCAACCTCAGGTGATCTGCCCACCTTGGCCTCCCAAAGTGCTAGGATTATAGGCGTGAGCCACTGTGCCCAGCTGTTTCAAGGATTCTTGTATAGCAAATGGCCTTAGAAGACAGAGATAGTATCTCCCCAAGATTGTGGTTCCTTAGCAGTGATGCAAACCTGCTGTGTGTAACACTTGCCTGGGCCTGCCAGTGTTGCCCTGTGGGACTTGGAGGGCAAGTGGGACCAAGGCTAACACACTGCCTGCTGTGCCCTGAGCAGTAGTCTCTGCCCAAGTAATCTTGTGTTTTCTGCCAGCATTCATGAAGCCGGCTCCCTAACACAAGAAGTTCTTGAAACTTCTGCTCAGCTTCTTAGCCTCTCAGCTGCCTCTTCCAGAATCAGCAGGTGCCCTTATGGGAAAAGTGGCTCTAAGTCCCAGGCTCACTTCTCTGAGTTTCCTTCTTGTCCGGAATTTTGGTTCTGTATTGCCAGCTGATGTTTTAGACAGATGCTGTTTATATTTTGCACAGCTTTTCTAGCTGTTCTCTATGTTCAGTGGGTCCAAATTTCCTGGTCTACCATTAGTGAAAGTGGTAGATGGTGAAGGGAATTTTCAACTCAAAGGTTTCAAGGCCACCAAAAAGAAAAATACACATGTACTGAGAAAGAAAAGTCAAGACCTGTCATAAGAAGTATCACAGGTTTCTTAGGTCACACACATACCAAACTGACCCATATATTCCTGATAATAAACAGACTGTCTAGTGCCCCAGACCCCTCCTATGGGTACCCTATTTGACCCTGAGGCTTAGTTCCAAAGCCAGCTACATCTTTTATAAAAGCCTTTCCATCCTATCTCCTTCACCTCCTCACCCAGCCAAAGGAAACCTTCTTTCCTCTGTTCTCCCACAGGAGTTTATACCTGTTAGGGCACTTCTCCATCTCTGCCACATGTTGGCTGACTACCAAAATTCATAATTAGCAACTTGAGAACCCAATCATGTCTTAACCATCTTTGCATTTTTCAGCATGTCTTGAATAGAGGAAAACTCATGAAAATACTGCCTTGCAATGGGCTTGATAAAGACATTGTTAAAAGACGAGGAGAAACCACAGCGTGTGGGATCAGGAAAACCAGAAGGAGAGGAGCGTTTCTAAGAATAAAGCAACAATACCATGACAGTCAATGATAGGCTTCCAGTGTCTCTTGTAAATGTATGGCATGATTCAGGAGAACACTGACTTTTTTTTTTTTTTTTTTTGAGAACACTGACTTTATTGAGGGAAGACAGCCAAGGCTGGAGGCCTGCCTACTTTTGTGGCAAGTCAATCAGGATGCTTTTTGAGACAGTCTTTGGCTCACCAGGCCGCAGCACGACACACCCTGCCTCACTGCACCCTACCTCCCAATTCAAGTAATTCTCCTGCCTGCTCTGAGTAGCTGGGATTACAGGCATGCACCCACTACCAAGCATTCTTGTGTTTTTAGTAGGATGGGGTTCTCACCATGTTGGTCAGGCTGGTCTCGAACTCCTGAGCTCATGATCTGCCTGCCTCAGCCTCCCAAAGTGCTGGGATTACAGGCATGAGCTACCGCACTCGGCCTGGCAAGCTTCTTCTTGAGAAAGGATGAACAGTTCTCAGCAAAGAGGAGTCATCATTATTCTGAACCACCATGAACATTCCAGAGAAGAGGTAGATAGAAAGCTAGATTCTGGAGGATGTGCTGCAGTGAGCTAGGCCCTCAGGCAGGTGATGGTGCCCAGCAGAAATGGCAGTATGAGCCCAGGCTTCCCTGGTCCTAGGCAAATGTTTTAGACTAGACGTCTAGGAGAAAAGTCTGGGCACTGTCTTCATAGACCTGCATCAGGCTGGTCCTAGGTCTCCTGTTCCAGCTACATAGTGGACACCTCCCTCTGGGCTATAGCACACAGGGCCACAGCGCAACTGGGGCTCTTCCTCCTCATACCAGCGCTGTTCACTGAAGTCAGGGAAGAAGGCTGCAATCTCTCTGCTGGCTGAAACCACAGAGTCTGTAAGGGGAGATAAGACAGAGAAGGGGTTCTCACATGGTAGAAGCACGAGGCAGTCATAATCAGGTTGAGAATCCTGAGCCTCTACTCTGCCTGCCCCTTCAGTCCTGGGGCATGTAAAGAAAGTCCACAGGCCACATCTGCCAACATGGCTACAAAGACCAGAAACACAAATGGAAGAAAGCTCATTGGAGGGACCTGGCTGTCAACTCTATCACACAGCCTGCCCACTAACCCCAAAATATCCTATGGCTACGGACAGGGGACTCACCCGAACCGTGGGTGGTGTTGCGGGTGTCGGTGAGGCCGAAACTCCCACGAATGGAATCTGGGGCCACGTGGCGTGCTCGGAACACTCTGGTGGGTCCCATGAGCGTCCTCCATAGCTGGATGGCATCCTTGTGGGCAAGGATGTAGGCTCGGATTGGCCCGCTGCGAACAAAACAAGCACATGTGAGGAATCTGGCCATCTAGACTAGGAGGGTGTGCTGTGAGCAGGGCCTGAATAAACACGCACTCTATAAGAGTTTTCCTGCCTCTCCAGCTGAGTACCAATGCTGCTTCAAATAGGAGATACAGAGCCCCTGCTGGTGTACATAGAGCCTGAAGAGATCAGCAGGGTGGTTATGCAGCATTCAACGGGACTTTCCTAAACGACCACAGGACAGGTGCCTAACAGGTCAGCATTGGCTCAGTGACAGCCCAGACCCATGTTTCTTCAGACTTGACATTGATTACAACTTTATTTTTTGAGATGGAATCTCACTCTGTTGCCCAGGCTGGAATATGATGGTGCAATCTTGGCTCACTGCAACCTCTACTTCCCGAATTCAAGTGATTCTCCTGTCGCAGCCTCCCGAGTAGCTGGGATTACAGGCACCCACCACCATGCCTGGCTAATTTTTTTGTCTTTTTTGTTTTTTTTTTTTCTGAGACAAAATTTCACTCTTGTTGCCCAGGCTGGAGTGCAGTACCACGATCTTGGTTCACTTCAACCTCCACCTCCCGGGTTCAAGCGATTCTCCTGCCTCAGCCTCCTGAGTAGCTGGGATTACAGGCGCCTGCCACCATGCTGGGCTAAGTTTTTGTATTTTTAGTAGAGACGGGGTTTCACCATGTTGGCCAGGCTGGTCTCAAACTCCTGACTTCAAGTGATCTACCCGCCTTGGCCTCCCAAAGTGCTGGGATTACAGGCATGAGCCACTGTGCCTGGCCTGATTACAACTTTAAAGAATGGCAGTGAAATGAACAAATCCATTTAGGGGCAGGGGAGATTCGCCTCAGTGGATAAAGATGCTGGAACCAAATTAGAAGTACCTGGCCATGAATTCCACCAGCCGCTGATAGAAAAAACGCCCTGCAAAGAGAGAGGACCTTCATCAAGATACCTTCATCCTGGTGCCCAAGGCAACTTTCTGTACTTCTACCTCCTTACCTAGAATAAAAATTGTTTTAGAGAAAAGAACAAGCACCTTGGAGTCTGACAAACCTGGGTCTGAATCTAAGGTCTGCCACTTACAACCCGCGTAGTTTTGGGTAAATCATTAACCTCCAAAACTTGGCTCCCTAATCTGTGTACGAGGGATACAAGAACACCTACTTTTTAGAGTTGTTGGGAAAACTGAATGAAAAAATGAGCATGAGGACGATGTCTGACGGTGAACATTCATTCACTATATGTTAACTACTGACATCAGGACATAAAACTAAGTTTCTGGTTGGGACTACAAGGTAGAACCCTCCTTGGGAAAAAAAGATGGATAATCATGAAAAGTGTGTGTTTTAAACCAAGATTTTAGAAAACTGGCTGCAACTGTACACGGTTGGTAGGTCAGAGAGCCTGCCATTGTGTTCCAGGTAAAAATCTCTCTTACGGGCCTCTTTGGATTGAGGCACCTTCCGTTCAGAGGACTACTGATCCTACCTTCGTGCTCTCGGTAAAACCTCTGGCAGTCTTCCTTTCTCCACAGTAGTTCTCTCATTCGTACAATCAGGAACTTGTTGCTTAGAATCTGCTGATGAACAGCCTGAATAAAGACCACCCCCAAAATAAAAATCAATCAGGAGACTGAAACTGACCAAAAGAAACCATGAGGACCACTTGTTGCTCAGGACTTGAGGGTCTGTCCCATTGGAGGGTGAGAAGATGAGGTGGGGTGAGGTCAAGACCTTCAGTCACACAGCTACAGTGTGCACCTTGGGTGAAAGGGGATAGGATGCACTGTCTCTCCTCTTCTATACCTGCAACCCCTTGAGCTCAAGACCACAGGACCCCCCACTCAGACCACCGTAAAAGTCTTATTAGTGGTCCTGCCTTGAGTTTCTCTCACTCCCTCCAAACCATCACACTTGATAGATGAGAAACTCTGTAATTTACATGTCACACTCTGGTCAGGTGTTAACTAGTTCCTGTTATTCAAGGAATGAAATGCAACCACTTTAGCCCAGTGCTCAAGGTTATACTTTCCTTGCTCTGTACCAATTCTCTAGTCTCACCAATCCAGGCTGCCTGCGGCCCTCAGACCCATCACATGCATTCTTTTCTCAGCATCTCCCTTCTGTGCAACACCTGTCCTTCTCCTGGCACTAACCAAAATTTACCATTCCTTTGAGGCCCAGTTGAGTCCTGCCACTTCCAGGCTCCCATTCCTGACTGCTTGGATCTTCCTCTGCACCACAGTGGGCTTACTTAGCAGTGCTACTCTGTTAGTATTTATTAAACTGTGGTATGCAGAATGTGAAAATGACCCCGAGCCCCACCAAGACTTCCCACCCGAATCTCCAGGGCTGTGAATATGATGCCATATGATTATGTTACATTACATAACAATAGGGATTTTAGAGGTATAATTAAGTTACTCATCAGTTGATTCTGCTGTAATCAAAAGGGAGATTATCCAGGTGGGCCTAATCACGTGAGCCCTGTGGGATTAGAATTGTGAAGGCTTCTCAATGCCAGGCATTTTCTCTGGCTAGAGGCTGAGGAAGTCAGATTCAAAGCATGCGAAGGATTCGATGCACTGTAGCTGTCTTGAAGATAGAGTGGGCCATGTGATGAGGGATGTGAGTGGTCTCTAGAAACCGAAAGGAGTTCCTGCCCGAAGGCCAACAGAGGAATGGCAGCCTCAGTCCTTCCATCATAAGAAATCAACTCTGCCAACAACCTGAATGAGTTTGGAAGTGAATTCTTCCCCCAGACCCTCCAGATAAGGGCCTGGTCAGCCAATACCTTGACTTTGGCCTTTTGAGACGTTAAGCAAACAATTCAGCCAAGTCTATGGACCTCTAAACTATTGAACTGTGAAGTAACAAATGAGTGTTGTTTTAAGCTCTCAAGTCTGGAGTCATGTGTTATGTAGCGATAGAAACGAACACAGATACATTGTCTTGAGATTTGGTTCTATTATTGCTTTGGGTCCTTTCTTATATTTTAGATCTGCCTCAAGTCTCCAATAGATACTTAGCCTCCTCAGGTCAGAGTTCACGGCTTCTAGCTTTGCCTCCACAGCATCCAGCACAAGTCTGTGTTGTCAGTCACCATAAGTGGCCTGATGGCACCTGAAGCAGTGGCAATTCCCAGGGCATGTGGTAGAGGCTTAGGATTCATTCTTACCTCCAGAATCAGCGGATGGGCGACTGCATCAGGCTTGATCAGGGCTAGAGTGAGCTGGAGAGCCTGAGGGCTTCGCAAGATTGAGGCCATCTCACTCCTGCCATTAGAAAGCTGTATTAGGAACCATTCAGGACTGCACTCCCAGCCTTCCCTACATTGAAGCCATGTAGCCTTGCAAGCCAACGAGTGTTCTCACTCCTGACACTCATAAAGAACCTGACAGTTTCATCTTAAGGCCATATACATTATTTTATTTAATTGCCCATTTGGGGTCATGGGATCAAGGGAGGGGAGTGGTAGAGGGAGCATTCAAGTTTCCCCGTGGAGTATACAATCTGGTGCAACTGTAAGCCTATGAAGGAATTACCCATTCAAAAGAAACTCAAGTTTAAATACTACCTGTCTCTGCCAATATCCCTTCCTAACTTCCTTTTGTATTTTACAGAGGATTTGCAACTTATACTCCTCAACAGCCTATCCACAAGGGTATAATCTCTTAAAATCTTCCATCCCATAGTGCTCTCCTATCAAATCTAGAATTGGAATATTGATGGGCAGGAACTGAGGTGCTGCCAGGATACCAAAAAGTCTGCTGGATAAACACCATCTCTATTCTAATATTATGGAGAGATCAGGATCTCCTGTGCCCAAATCAAACCTGTTAATACACTCAGCTGTCCTCAGTGGCAAGACCTGTCAACACGCAACTCCAATGTCAGGAACAAGTCATAACCATTTTGCATTTGAAACAGTGCCTGGCACAAAGGTGCTTGATCAATTTTATTTACTAAATAAACCTATATAGTCTTATTTCTATTCATCTTTGTATTCCTAGTGTCTAGCATGGTATAAGAGCTCAACATTGTAGAAATGACATAATGGACATAAAAGCATTTTATAAACTGGACTAACGGGAATTTTGAGGTCTTTTCCAACTGTGAAATCCAAGTTATATGTGAGAAACTGATCACCTCTGCAGGAGTAAAGACTTTGTTTCGGCCGGGCGCAGTGGCTCAAGCCTGTAATCCCAGCACTTTGGGAGGTCGAGACGGGAGGATCAATGAGGTCAGAGATCGAGACCATCCTGGCTGCACAAGGTGAAACCCCATCTCAACTAAAAATACAAAAAATAACTACTGGCTTAGGTGGCGTGTGGCTTCTGTGGTCCCAGCTACTCGAGGCTGGAAGCAGGAGAATGATGAACTGGGCATGTGAGCTTGGAAGTGAGCTGAGATCTCTGGCCACTGCATCCCAGCCTGACATGAGCAAGACTCCCTTCCTCAAAAAAAGACTTTGTTTCAAAATCTTATCTCAATATTATCTCTCATTTGGCCATTGTGTAGTGGCTCACACTTGTAAATATCAGTACTTGAGGCCAGGAGTTTGACCTGGGCAACAAAGCAAGACCCTGACTCTACTATATGTGTGTGTGTGTGTGTGTGTGTATATAAAATCTCTCATTTGTCAACAAATACAGAGAAGGCTTCCATGAACACAGTCAGCAGGGACAAAGTCTAGACAACATTCTCATTTATTTTATCCTAAAGCCTGTCAATCATGTTAAAGGTGGTATTAGAATTTGGCTCAAGCAATTATGTCATGGTCTCTTCTATTCATGTCCTTTCTACAGCTTTCAACCTGATTTTCCACTCAAACCATAAAGCCACGTCCAATCTAACCAGCACAAGATCAGCCAACCCACTCTCCCTAATGCCACAGGTGGTAACATGTCATTTTCAGCAGTTGTCTACAGAAACATCCATGACACCTCCCCTCCCTCACTCTTCATATCCACACAATCACTAACTTCGGGCAATTTTCCCTACCTAATATATCTCAAAACCCATACCATTCTCCAACCCTCAACTACTATCACCATAACTCTAAGACATCATCATTCCTCTCTGGACATCTTGACAGCCTCCTCTTTGGTCTCCCAGTTTCTGTCCTGCCAACCTCTACAATCTCCACACAGCAGCCAAAGTGAACCAAACATGCAAATCTAATCATATGGTTCCCCTCCTTAACCCTTTAAAGGGCACCCTGCTCTTAGAATAAAAACCAAAATCCTTATCACAGCCTCCCAGGCTCTGCATGATCTTGTGGTTCCACACGTACCTCTCTAGCCTCATCTGGAACCCCACACTCCGTAAGTTTCTCTAGCTCCAACCTCATGGGCCTTTCAGTTTCGAAAGACCTTCTGGCTTGACAGCCTTTGTGTGAGTTTTCACAGTCCTGAATGTGCTTTCTCTGGTTGCCTCCTGCTCACCTTAATGATCTTAGCTCACTTCCCGTTGTACTTTCTCACAGCTCCTTGCAAATTCCCTTCAGTTCCATCTTCCCCACCAGAAGGTGTAAGAAGTACCTAGCACACAGCTGGCTCTTAAAAGTATCTGAAAGAACCAATGAATGCATCTGATCCAGCTATTCCAAGGCCAGGCTGCTAGGGGTTCTCGTAGCAAGAACACGCGGCCTGTAGGGAGAACATGGTTCCTTTATTAATGCAGCTAAGTTGTGGCGGTCTTCACTCTTGGTTTACAACAAACTGATACGTCGAAAATCCTGTTCGACTTAATGGTGACTCCATCAGAGAATTAAAAATTTTAGGCAGGGCTTGGTGTCTCACGCCTGTAATCCCAGCACTTTGAAAGACCGAGGCGGGAGGATCACGAGATCAGGAAATCAAGACCATCCTGGCCAACATGGTGAAACCCCGTCTCTACTAAAAATACACACACACACATACACACAAATTAGCCAGGCGTGACGGCGCGCACCTATACTCACAGCTACTAGGGAGGCTGAAGCAGGAGTATTGCTTGAACTCTGGAGGCGGAGGCTGCAGTGAGCCAAGATCGCGCCACTGCACTCCAGCCTGGCGACAGAGCCAGACTCCGTCTCCAAAAAAATGTAAAGCTATCGGTACATTGCCCCCCAGCACTCGAGCGGGCCACCACTCGGCTTCCTGGAGGGCGGCGGCCCAGTCCTAGTCCACCCACGCGCGGCCCGGATCTGCGCCTCTACCCCTGTGGCCCCGCCCTCCAGCCCCCCGGACTCACGGCTTCAACTCTCGACCCAGCCCCCTACTTCTCTAGGCCTACAACCGCGCAGCTCTCGTACCCGGGGCCTAAGCCCACCCCAGATTCTAGGTCATTCGGAGCCCCAGTGCAGCGGAAGTCCGGCTCCGGGTTCACCTTGCCCTCCCGCATAGGGCCCGGCCACCAGGCACCACTCTGGATAGCCTGCGGCCCTCCCGGGGTCCTTCAGGCGCTTGTTGGGCAGCCCTGCTCGGGGTCCTCGTCCGGTTGCGCCGCGGGGTGAAGCGAGGTGTGAGGAACTCTAGCGGGCAGCGGGTTTCCTAGGCGGGTGCACTTGCCGCGACGGGACTAGAGGATGCAGCCGTCCTGGGCGGCGGAACTGGCTTGTGGGAACCGCCCCTCGGAAGCCGGCGTGGGCGCCCTCGGCGGGAGGGAATGCCGGGCCGGATGCCGACGCAGTGCTACGCAGAGTGGCGGAAGCCAGAGGACCGGACGGGCCCGTTCAGGGTGGCGGGCCGGCGGGGGCGCTGCCGGCCAAGAGGGACACCGACGGGAACCTTGCCCACCTTGTTATTTTCTATGCCTAGGGTAGTTCCTGGAACATGGTTGATGCCCAGTGTTTGTCAGAAGTACGCGGAGGGCAAAGAACTTCAGCGCTGGATCGCGAGGGCACAGGCAGCCCTTCAAAGTCTTTTGAGCTGGGAGCGATACATTGGCACGAAGGATCGTAGCTAATATGGGGGTTGATGAAGGAGAATCCTTAGCTGGAGCCCAGGTGTGCATAGGGCCTGAGGGAAGCAAGTCATAACAGCCTTTCACGTGTAATTAGGAATCTGGGCAGCAGGTTGGTGGTTGCGTTACTTGAGTCTATTGAAGCAGCCCAGGGTGAGATTAGAACTGGGGGTGTTCCTGGTGTGTACTTGGATGTATGGAGAGGATGGGGACAGGGAGAATGGATCGGGGGTCACCTGTGGCAGGTGTGAGCAGAAACTTGGTGACAGGCTTAATAAAGGTGGTAAAAAAAAAATGTGTTTTGGTTTCTTGGAGATTTTTTGAGGGAAATCACTGAGAATGAGAAGAATGAAAATAAACGATAACTGTCATCAATTTAAAGACTTAACTTGCACATTTAAGTGACTTCAGTGTCTGCCTACACAAGGTATTGCCCTCTTGGAAGGTTTGTCCCCAACTCCTCATGGCTTCTCTCTCTGCAGCAATAAGAAGTCACTTCCCATTAGTTTCCTGATACCCAGTCACCTTTGGGAACTTCTGAGGAAAGTTTTTCCAGTCTCTCCAGAGAGCCTTGCATTTCTTCTCTTTTTGTTTTGACCCCTGACCACCACCCCCTACTCTAACCTTAACTGCTCTGATACTCAGTTCCAATCCTAACCCAAGCCCTAGTCCCTAAATTTATAACCCTTTAATCCTAGACCTGGTCTCTAGATCCTGAGGCCTTGATGCTTATCTTCTAACCTCCTAATCCCAACCTCTAATCCCTAAACCTCAACCCATGACCTCTGATTCTCAAACCCAGGCCCCCAACCCTGACTCCAAAAATGGCAACCCAGTACTTCTCCCTACCCTGAGTCACAGACAGAGGGAGTTGTAGCAACTGAAACTGCAGTAGGCCAAAGGACCCAGTGAGTCAGCCAGCAAACTACTCTAAATACAAGATATGGTGGATAACAGCGAGCCTAAACAAATCTTCCTTGAAGATGAGCAACAAAAATCCCAGTCATTATGACTACGCCTCTGTATCTCAACAAAGGGGCTTAAATCAGCAAGTCATCCCAGCCCCTGAAGGAAGAGAACAGTCCTTGTAAGTTGCAAAGCTCTCAGACAGAGGACATGGGTGGTTCAGTAAAGCCCCTGTTCTAGGACACAGCAAAATAAACAACACAATAACCACTATGGCCCAGCAGATGAGGGCCACAGCCAATATCGCCATCCCTGAGTCTTCCTTTGCAGAATGATCATCAGGACTCCAGAAGTCCCAGCAAACCAGTAGCAATCCAGCTGAACAGAAGACAAGAACCCTATGTGAAGCCAGATTCCAGACAACTGATATAGATGGCATTCCAAAATCTGCAGCATTCCAGCATGTAACAAACTGCAATAAGTGACACAGATCTCTCCCCAACAGTCACCTTATGAGAAGTAAGGGGAAAAAATGCTCCAATAAAATGGAATCCCAGAATCCCTTTACCATCCCACCCTCAAACCCCTCCCCATTGCCAGGATGCTATGGCATAAGAGACAAAGGACAATTCACAGTAGTAATAAAAAAACATTTACTGGCCGGGCGCGGTGGCTCAAGCCTGTAATCCCAGCACTTTGGGAGGCCGAGACGGGTGGATCACGAGGTCAGGAGATCGAGACCATCCTGGCTAATACGGTGAAACCCCGTCTCTACTAAAAATACAAAAAACTAGCCGGGCGAGGTGGCGGGCGCCTGTAGTCCCAGCTACTCGGGAGGCTGAGGCAGGAGAATGGTGTAAACCCGGGAGGCGGAGCTTGCAGTGAGCTGAGATCCGGCCACTGCACTCCAGTCTGGGCGACAGAGCGAGACTCCATCTCAAAAAAAAAAAAAAAAATTTACTAAACACTGAGAAACAGTACTGACCAGGTGCCTCATTTGATGCTACGCTTATGTGAATTCTGTATGTATACTGTACTTAGATATAATTTTTAAAAAATTGATACTGCTAAAGCTTTGCTTAGATGGAAATTTGTAGCCTAAAATACATATATTAGAAAAGAAGAAGGACTGGAAATTCAGTAAGCCTCCATCTCAACAAGTTGGAAAAAGAGGAACAGAGCCTCAGAAACCTGTGGCACATCATCAAGCATATAATATTGTTGTTGTTGTTATTATTATTATTATTATTATTTTTGAGATGGAGTCTCGCTCTGTCGCCCAGGCTGGAGTGCAGTGGCCCATCTCTCCTCACTGCAAGCTCCGCCTCCCGGGTTCACACCATTCTCCTGCCTCAGCCTCCTGAGTAGCTGGGACTACAGGCGCCCGCCACCACGCCTGGCTAATTTTTTTGTGTGTTTTAGTACAGACGGGGTTTCACCGTGTTAGCCAGGATGGTCTCGATCTCCTGACCTCGTGATCCGCTCGTCTCCGTCTCCCAAAGTGCTGGGATTAAAGGCGTGAGCCACCGCGCCCAGCGTTGTTATTTTTTTTTTTGAGGCGGAGTCTCGCTCGGTTGCCCAGGCTGGAGTGCAATGGTGCGATCTCGGCTCACTGCAGCCTCCGCCTCCTGGGTTCAAGCGATTCTCCTGCCTCAGCTTCCCGAGTAGCTGGAATTACAGGTGCCTGCCACCACGCCCGGCTAATTTTTGTATTTTTAGTAGAGACGGAGTTTCACCGTGCTGGCCAGACTGGTCTTGAACTCCCAACCTCAGGCGATGGATTGCCCGCCTTGTCCTCCTAAAGTTTTGGGATTACAGGCGTGAGCCACTGCGCCTGGCTGTTATTATTTATTATTAGCTCTTGCTTTATGCAGTTGTCTTTTAAGTCATATAGGGTATAAAAGATTTACAAACAAAACCATATATTTATACTGTCTTTACCTGTGTAGTTACCTCTACCAGTTCTATTTCCCCATGTTGATTTAAGTGTCCTTTCATTTCAGCCTAAAGTATTCCCTTTAGTATTTCCTGTAGGGTGGATCTGCTGGACACAAATTATTTCAGTTTTTATTAGTTTTGTTGGTCTATCTTACTTTCTCCTTCATTTCTTTTTTTTCTTTTATTTTCTTTCTTTTTTTCCCCTTTCTTTTCTTTTTTTTTGAGATGGAGTTTTGCTCTTGTTGCCCATGCTGGAGTGCAATGGTGCAATCTTGGCTCACTGCAACCTCTGCCTTCTAGGTTCAAGCAATTCTCCTGCCTCAGCCTCCCAAGCAGCTGGAATTACAGGCATGCAACACTGTACCCAGCTAATTTTGTGTTTTTAGTTGAGAGGGTTTCACTATGTTGGCCAGGCTGGTCTTGAACTTCTGATCTCAGATGATCCACCTGCCTCAGCCTCCCTGAGTGCTGGGATTACAGGTGTGAGCCACCGCTCTCTTTCATTTCTGAAGGATTTTCTTTATGGATATAGAATTCTTGGCTGATATTTTTTTCTGTTAGCACTTTGAATATATTATGTTACTGCTTTCTGGCCTCCATGGTTTCTGATGAGAAACTAGATGTTAATCTTACTGAGGATCATTTGTACTTAATGATTTACTTCTCTTTTGCTATTTCAAAATTCTCTCTTGGTCTTTGGCTTTTGACGGAGATTATGATGTGTATAGGTGTGGATTTCTTTGAGGTCGTCCTACTTGGAGTTTGCTGAGTTGCTTGGATGTGCATGTTAACATTCTTTGAAAAATTTGAGATATTTTCAGCCATTATTTCTTCAAATATCTTTCTGCCCTTTTCTTTCTTCCATTCTCCTTCCTGGACTACTATTATCTTCATGTTGTCTTGTTTGATTATATCCCACAGGCTTCCAGGGCTCTGTTCCTTTTTCTTTCTGCTCCTCACACTGGATAATGTCAATCTTTCTTCAAATTCACTTGTTCTTTCTTCTGGGCCTGTTCAACTTTGCTATGAAGCCTCTCTAGTGAATTTGTCATTTTAGCTATTGTACTTATCACCTCAGGAAAGTTATATTTTTTAAAAATAATTTCTTTATGATGTTCTCTACTTGTTCACACATCATTCTTATACTTTATTTCTTTAGACGTAGTTTATCTCTTTGAAAAAATATGTATACATGTATGTATGTGTATTGTTTTTAATAAGGCCTTGCTGTCACCCAGGCTAGAATGCAGTGGCACAATCATAGCTCACTATAGCCTAAACCTCCTGGGCTCAAGCAATCCTCCCACCTCAGCTTCCTGAGTAGCTAGGACTACAGGCACATGCCAGCATGCCTGGTAATTTTTTATTTTTTTGTAGAGATAGGGTCTTGCTATGTTGTCCAGGCTGGTCTTGAACTCCTGGCCTCAAGTGATCCTTTCACCTCAGGCCCCCAAAGTGTTGGGATTATAGCCATGAGTCACCTGTCTGGGCTGATTTAAAGTCTTTGTCTAGTAAGTCCAACATTGGAGCTTTCTTGGCAACAATTTCTATTGACTGATTTTTTTTCTTGTGTATGGGCCAGTCTTTCTTGTTTCTTTGTTTGTGTCATAATATTTCGTTGAAAACTGGATGTTTTAAATAACATAATGTGGCAACTTTGGAAATCAGATTCTCCCCTTCCCCTGGGTTTGTTGTTGCTGCTATTAATTTGTTTAGTGATTTTTATCAACTAATTTTTTAAAGTATGTATTCTTGGTAGTACGTAACCATTGAGGACTCTGTTCCATTAGTTTAGTGGTCATCTAATGATTGGACATAGTGTTTTTAAATACTTGGAATCAATAAGTCTTTCTGCCTTTGCTGAGGTGTTCCGTATGTATTGAGCCGTGCCTTCAATGGTCAGGCAGGCAGTTTACAACTCTGCTTTAGACTTCATTTCTTGCTATTCAGAGCATTAAAGTCAGCCAAGGTGAGCATATAGGGCCTTCTAAAGATTCTCCTGACATGTTACAGACCTGCTCATGCCCATGGTCTTCTAGGTTCCCAGAAATATGCCAGAGCTTTTCAAAAGCTCCGTGGACATTCTATTCTCAGCTTTTTCTTATAAGATTTTTTTTTTTTTAATTTTAGGTTATTTGTTTGTCCCAAATGTTATCACTGCTTAAGGTTTTTGCAAATTTTAAAAATTGAGGCTGTTTTTGACAGATGCCTCAGGGAAAAAGTTCTCGGTGAGAGAACTCTCAGTCAGGTTAAAACAAAACAAAACAAAAAGTCAAAGGCAAGCCTGCTAGAGGAGGTCTCTAGGGAACTGCCAGGCAAATCAAATAATGATCATTTTCTGGAAATGGTGTTTTTGGGGACCTCCAAACCTGTTCTTCCCCCTTTCGTGTCTTTTAGGAGCTGGTTTCCACCATGATATCAGGGTTGGTTTAATTTAAGCCTACAGCAGAGTTGGGGTAGGGAGAATGGGTATAAGGCAAGTTAAAAACACCACAAAACTTGCTCTTCTTACTAAGATTTTAGATTTCTGTGGTCATTTGCTCACAATCTGTGTAAGAACAGAGGGAACCCATGGCATGAGTCATGTAGATTTGGGATGAGAAAATAGAATATCTGATATTTTTTAAAGATTCTTATTAACCAAGAGAAATGTTTGCCAGCCAGGTTTTCTGCTGAGAACCATTTACTGAAGACAGAAATCAACGAGTTTGATCCAACCATTAGTAATTAAAGGGGATGTATTTGAAGAGGCAACCATTGTGTTTCACTTGGCCATCTGGAGATTCAGTAGGTTTTCTAATTCTTTGTGGTACGTTCAAGAGTTTTCCTGTAAGAGAAGTATCTGCTTAGAGAAATCAAATTTGAGGAAGTTAAGAGAAAAGCCACCACATTGGTAGCCACAACCATAGTCCAGCAGGGGAAATGCTAAACAATTATTCTCTGAGTTAAGGCAGGTTAGAGACATTCTAATTTCACTGGAGAAGAAAAAAGCAGAGTGGAAGTGGGTAGAAAAGAGGAAGGCAAAGGATGGGGATGTCTGGGTGAGCCTTTGGACCCCAGGAGAGCCTCTGGAAACTCCCAAGCGGGTAGAGGCAGTGGAGTTGACATGAAGCAGGATCCTGGCAGAGGCCCGTTGGGGGATATGGGAGGCATAGAAGATGGTGTTAAAGAACAGAGTCTAGAGGTTGACCCACTGGATTCAAGGCCCAGCCCTGCCAGTTCCTAGCTCTGTGGGTTTGGGCAAGTCACATGGACTCTCTAGACCTCTGCTCCTTTGAATATGAAATGTAGCTAATAGCAATGCTTTCCTCATGGCAGGGCTGTGAGGAACACAGGAGTGGAGATACAGGCAAAGCATATGATGCAGTGCAGGGCACATGGCTGGCAATCAGTGATATCACTAGTCTTCCTGTTACAGATCTCTTTTTTGTATGTGTGTGAGATCCTATCAAAAACAGTTTCTATGCTGCTTTGCTGAAGGGCTGTAGGGAGGAGCCACTATTCATTCATTCATTCATTCACTAATTCATTCATTCCCTTCCTCCTCACACCAGAGCCAATGATTTCAATGAGTTCAGTGTGTGTCTTTTTATGTTTGTGCCAAATATATATAGTGTTTATTTTTAGTTTATATAATGCTGTCATGTTACTTGTATTATTCCGTCCCTTGCTTTTCCTCTCAGTGTAGTATTTTAAGATCTATCCATACTGCTAATGGCACATCTCATTTCTTCTGAAAGCTGCATTGAAATCTGTAAGGACTACCTTCCACAGTTTACCTATTGATTTCTTGACTAGTCTCACTCAGGCTGTCCCCATACCTGCCACCTGCCGCATTGAATAACCCTGCAATAGACATACATGTCATTTCACGAAGCGATGAGGGAATCTTTTTGTGATTTCCTAGGGTTGGAAATGCTGGACCATGAGATATGAATATATTTAATTTCTTACTTTGCCTAAAAATGGCAGATTGCTTCCCAAAGTGTCTGTAACCGTCTTCACTGTCACCATAGATCATGAGAGTACAGATATCTCCAGGTCCAACCAACACTGGACGTACCCAGCCTTCTGATTTTTTCTAGTATGATAGGCAAATAGGCATCTCATTATATTTCAATTTGAATTTGCCCCTGATTATTTATAAGCTTTTGAATATCCTTTATATAATTAGCCTTTTGTCTTTATTCTTCTATAATAAAACGATAGCCTTTGCGGCTGTCGGTTTTCTTGTTGCTTATTTGCATGTACATTCTATTTTCTAGCTTATTGCAATAGCTCCTCTAGTTCTGTGAGCTGTTTACTCACTTATCCATAGTGTTTTTCATTTATCAGCGATCTTAAATTCAACTGGTTATTGATTGGGAATGAAATGAAGTTTTAGAATAGAGAAAACTAACATAGTCATAATACTTAAGTTATAATCTGGGGCATAGACTGTCTCTCCATTTATTCATATGATCTTAAATATCCTTTGGTCAAGTTTTAAAGTTTTCTCCTTTGAGTTTGCTCATACATCCAGCAGAATTTCAGAACGCCCCCACCGTTTTGTTTTGTTTTTTGAGATAGTTTCACTCTTGTTGCCCAGGCTGGAGTGCAATGGTGTGATCTCGGCTTACTGCAAACTCTGCCTCCCGGGTTCAGGCGATTCTCTTGCCCGAGCCTCCTGAGTAGCTGAGATTACAGGCATGCGCCACCATGCCTGGCTAATTTTTGCATTTTTAGTAGAGACAGGTTTCATCATATTGGTCAGGGTGCTCTCGAATCCCTGACTTCAGGTGATCCACCTGCCTTGGCCTCCCAAAGTGCTGGGATTACAGGCGTGAGCCACCGCGCCTGGCCCAGAACCCCCTTAATAGTGTTAATATTTGTGATTCAGCCCACGCCAGAATTGATGATTATCATATCATTGTTCTTGTCAGAGTGTCATTTAGCAAACAGACACAAAAACGGAAAGACTCAAGGAAAATAACAATGCTCATGTAGCAGTCTCTGGGGAGGTGCTTTGCCTTGGAGTGCAGCCATCTTCCAAGAAGGGATTTAGTGATAGGCTTTGTGATGGTTACTTTTATTTGTCACCTTGGCTGGGTCCCAGTGCCCAGATACTTGATCGAACATTGTTCTAGATATTTTGGTGAGGGTGTTTTTGGATGAGATTAACATTTAAATTAGTGGACTTCGGGTAAAGCAGATTGCCCTTCATAATGTGGGTAGGCCCCATCCAATCAGTTTAAGGCATTAATAGAACAAAAAGAGCTACTCCCACCCAACCTCCCACCCCTGAACAACAAGTAATTCTACCAGAAGATAACCTTCAGACCTGAACCGCAAAGTCAGCTCTTCCCTGGGCCCCGAGTCTGCTGGTGCACCCTGCATATTATATAGGGTGGATGGTTAGCAATGTTTTCTACACTTTGCAAATATTATATATATATATATATATATATATAGAGAGAGAGAGAGAGAGAGAGAGAGAGAGAGAGTAGCTCAGGCTCTCTGGTATTGTGTTAAACAAGTGTTCGTGACTTGTGTCTAAACTCAAAGGGAAGGAATCTCAAATTTCTGTTTTGTCAGATAGGTTTGTAGCTTCAGCTTTCTTTTAGCTTATAACTGATTCTCATGCTTGGGTGCATATATTTATTTTCTGTTTTTCTGTGTCCTTTAAAAATCAAGTATGTCTTTGTAGGCAACATTTTGTTGGATCTTCTTTTTCTTTATCCAGTTATCCAGTCTGAGAATATCTGTCTTTTGATTCACTGAGTATAACCTATTCATATTTACTGTAATTACTGTTATATTAGGATTTTTTTTTCATTTAGTATTTTCCTCTTTCATCTCTCTCTTGCTCACTCCCATTTAAAATTTTCTTTTCTTTTCTTTTTTTTTTTTTTTGAGATGGAGTCTCACTCTGTCACCCAGGCTGGAGTGCAGTGGTGCGATCTCGGCTCACTGCAAGCTCCGCCTCCCGGGTTCACGCCATTCTCCTGCTTCAGCCTCCCAAGTAGCTGGGACTACAGGTGCGTGCCACCACACCTGGCTAAGGTTTTGTATTTTTAGTAGAGATGGGGTTTCACTGTGTTAGCTAGGATGGTCTCAATCTCCTGATCTCATGATCCACCTGCCTCAGCCTCCCAAAGTGCTGGGATTACACCTGGCCTCTTTTTTTTTTTTTTTTTTTTTGAGATGGAGTCTCACTCTGTTGCTCAGGCTGGAGTGTGGTGGCACGATCTTGGCTCACTGCAACCTCTGCCTCCTTGATTCAAGCGATCCTCCTGCCTCTGCCTCCTGAGTAGCTGGGACTACAGGTGTGCACCACAATGTCTGGCTAATTTTTGTATTTTTTATTATAGATGAGGTTTTGTCATGTTGATCAGGCTGGTCTCGAACCCCTGACCTCAGGTTGTCTACAGACCTTGGCCTCCCAAAGTGCTGGAATTACAGGCGTGAGACACCACACCCAGCCATTAATAGAATATAACTTTTTATCATGTTTGAACATTTGAAAGATAATTTGGGGTTGGGTATGGTGGCTCATGCCTGTAATCCCAGCACTGTGGGAGGCCTAGATGGGAAGACTGCTTGAGTCCAGGAGTTTGAGACCTACCTGGGAAAAATAGTGAGATGCCATCTCTACAAAAAATACAAAAATTAGCCCAGTGCAGTGTTGTGTGCTCGTAATCCAGGTACGTGGGAGGATCGGTTGAGCACAGGAGGTTGAGCCTACATGGGCTGTGATTGCACCGCTGCACTTCAGCCTGCATGACAGAGTGAGGCAAGGCAAAAGGCAAAGGAAGTAAAGAATCGAGAGTTTCGACTCCGGGAATCCGCTTCGAAACACCCGATCAGGTTTCAAAATCAAATCCGTCACGATCGTCGAAATCATTTCATCGGTTTCGAGATTTTCAAAATCATTTTCAAATCCAGTTCGGGCATTGGTCTCGAAGACAGGTCAAAGAGACAAAGGAACAAAGAACGGAAACAAAGGACAAAGAGGCTCGAGATCAAGGGCAAGGCTCACGAGAAATTATAAAGACAAAGAACAAAGGCTCGAGGAAATCATAGGAGAACAAGGCTCAAAGAGTAAAGGCTCGAGGCTCAAAAGGACAAACATAATAGGCTCAAAATCGTCTCAAAAGGATTTCAGATCGAGGCTCGGCTCAGAGACAGGATCATCCGTTTTCAAGATCACGTCAGAGCTCATCAAAAATCGCTTTTCGGCATAGCGCGCGCTTTCTTCGGATGCTGTTCCTAATCTCTGGATTCTGTTTTGTCATCAAGAGGATCATGTCGGAAAATAATCCCCAATGCAACAGTGTTGAGGAGGTGGAACCTTTAATTACACTTATTATGTCTTGAGGGGGCTCTGCCCTCATGAATGGATTGATGCCATTATCTGGGAATGGGTTAGTTATTGTGGGAGCAGGTTTCTGATAAAATGATGAGTTTGGATCCTTCTACTCTCTCTCTCACACACATGTGCATGTGTGCACAGTACATGCTTTCTGACCCTTCGCCTTTTGCCATGGGACAACACAGCAGGAGTACAAGATGCTGGCATCTTGATGAGTGAACTTCAGCCTCCAACACACCACAAGCAATAAGTTTCTATTGTTTATAAATTACCCAGTTTGAGGTGTTCTGTTATAGCAGCACAAAACAGATTAAGATATATATTTTTTTCCCTTTTAACTTCAGGATTATATACACACATTACGTAACACACATATTCCTTGTCTTGTTTTTGTTTGTTTTTTGTTTTGAGATGGAGCCTTGCTCTGTTGCTCAGGCTGGAGTGCAGTGGTAAGATCTCAGTTCACTGCAGCCTCTGCCTCCCGAGTTCAAGTGATTCTTTTGCCTCAGCCTCCCCTGTAGCTGGGATTACAGGAGCGTGCCACCACACCCAGCTAATTTTTGTATTTTTAGTAGAGACGGGGTTTCACCATATTGGTCAGGCTGGTCTCGAACTCCTGACCTCATGATCTGCCCACCTCGGTTGCCCAAAGTGCTGGGATTACGAGCCGCCATCGCTTCCTGGCCCGTTTCTTGATTTTTTTTATGATGGAGCCTCGTTCTGTTGCCAAAGCTGGAGCACAGTGGTGTGATCTCGGCTCACTGCAAACTCTGCCTCCTGGGTTCAAGTGATCCTCCTGCCTCAGCCTCCTGAGTAACTAGGATGACAGGTGCCTGCCACCACGCCTGGCTAATTTTTGTATTTTTAGTAGAGATGGGTTTCACCCTGTTGGCCAGGATGACCTCGAATTTCTGACCTCAGGCGATCTGCCCTCCTCAGGCCTCCCAAAGTGCTGGGATTACAGGAGTGAGTCACTGTGCCCGGCCTTCCTTGTCTGCTTGCATCCAGTGTTGTGTGAAATCTGATGCCAGTCTGAAGTTTTTTTTTCTTTAGAGGGAATCTTTTCTCTAGAAGTTTTTATAATTTCTCTTTATCTTTGATATTTATAATTTTATTATAATGCTTCCATGTGAAGGCATCTTTCCTCTTTGCCACTCTACTGAGCACTTTCAAACTGAGGTCCTTCATAGTTTTACTTCTGGAATAGTTACTATTATTTATTCAAATATTTATTCTGTTTTTATTTTCATTATCTTCTGGGACTCCTTACATAGATTTTGGCACAAGTAGCTTATTCTTCATATCTCTTTGCTTTCCATATCTCCGTATCATTTAGAAGGCAGTCTCTCTAGTATGTAACCTACCAGCCTTGGTGGTTTGGAGGAGGAGAAAGGAGGGGTAAATGCCAAGGGTAACTGGCCAGTCCCCACCTCTTTTCATCAGTTCTTTGCCCCAGTGAGGCTTTAACACTGCCATGACATTATTCCTCAGAAATGGCCCTGCTCTCAGGGTTGTTGCTGCCATTTTCTATAGTGAAGGGTCAATAATTAACACTCCCGGGTGCCTGTAGTCCCAGCTACTCGGGAGGCTGAGACAGGAGAATGGTGTGAACCCGGGAGGCGGAGCTTGCGTGAGCCGACATCGCGCCACTGCATTCCAGCCTGGGCGATGAGCAAGACTCCATCTCAAAAAAAAAACAAAAACAAAAACAACACTCCCAGGCTGCATGAACTAAGGCAAGGGTAGCACCCAATCCTGCAGGTGCTGGATAGGCAGCACCCTATCCTCCAGGCCTCCTTTGTATTGATACCTCTGGTCACCCTCCCTCAAGGGGGCCATCCTCCTCCACCAAGCATGGGTCAGTTCAAGACAGCTTTGCAGGCCGGGCGCGGTGGCTCAAGCCTGTAATCCTAGCACTTTGGGAGGCCGAGACGGGCGGATCACGAGGTCAGAAGATCGAGACCATCCTGGCTAACACGGTGAAACCCCGTCTCTACTAAAAAATACAAAAAACTAGCCGGGCAAGGTGGCGGGCGCCTGTAGTCCCAGCTACTCGGGAGGCTGAGGCAGGAGAATGGCGTAAACCCGGGAGGCGGAGCTTGCAGTGAGCTGAGATCCGGCCACTGCACTCCAGCCTGGGCGACAGAGCCAGACTCCGTCTCAAAAAAAAAAAAAAAAAAAAAAGACAGCTTTGCATCTCCCAAAGAGTGTCTCAGGTTTCCCCTTCCCCTTCCCCTCTTTTTCCTTTCCTTTCCCTTTTCTTTCCCCTTCCTTCCTTCCTTCCGTCCTTCCTTCCTTCCTTCCATTTTCCTTCCTTCCTTCCTTCATTTTCCTTCCTTCCTTCCTTCTTTTCCTCCCTTCCTTCTTTTTTCCACTTCCTCTTCCTCCCTCTCCTTCCTCCATTTTCATATCTTCTTTTCTGCTTTCTCTTCCTACTCTCTCTCTCCCTCTCCATCCCCCTACTCCCCACCTCTTCTGGAATTATTAGTTTCCTCAAACTCCAATTGATTCTCTAAGGACTGATTTAGGGGAAGGTGCCAATAGCTCATTGTACTTCATCATTATAGTTGGCTCTTAATGCAATTATATATTCATATATATGAGTACATATCTTTATTAAGCCTACATCTCATTTGAGTTCATTCAAGTGCATATCTCATTTGAGTTTCATGATAACCCAGAGAGATGAGTTCTAGCTGAGTCATAGAGGTATTAACTGAAAAACTTGTGACTTTTTCTTCAACGCTCTTCCCCAGACATCACATTCTGTACTTGGGGTAACTGGGTTCACTACCTATACATAAGAATAACTAAAGCTGTCAGTGGTACTAGCTCTAGATCACTTAGTTTGTGCAATGAGTTCTGACTTCAGTCTGCATTCTTAATCTCTGCAAATCTTTGGCATCCGAGCTTTCTGAATTACTTTATAAAAGCAATATTAATTATATCAACAATTTCATCAGAGCCTTGGTAGAGAGACAAAATTGTGCTCTGCAGTAAAATTTTCAGGCGGTCTCCTATAGTTAACTTTTCATCCATGGCACAATTAATGTTTGCATTTGAAATAAATGAATAAAATGCATCTTTGTCTTAAATAGACGGTTGAGGTCCCAACATGATATAGGGATCTGCCCTAGAAGATTTAGGATTTTCTAGTCCAAATGTGATGAAAGGAAGCTCACTGTATTTGGATGCCACACAATTCTTTTCTAGATCATTCTGATTTAGGGAAAATTCTATCATTTTATACTGATGTGATATCTTCCTTACCAATCGCTCTTTCTACATGTCCCTAAAACTCTTCTCCCCTATTAAATACTAGTCTTTATTTTGGTGCATAAGTGATTCTTAGAACACTTTGAACACCATTCTATAGATATCCTTAAGTTTAAAACCACCTCTTTGATGTTAAAAGTTTAAAATGGATATAAGACCAGAGAGTTATTTGACAAGAGTCATAGACTGAGGTATGGTCCGGGTATGAAAGGAGGGATTTAGCAGGATTTTAAATGAGTGAGCCCAGCTCAGCAAGAATCTGACAGAAGTAGAAATCATGTGAGATCTTTTCATAGTTACCCCAAATCATGAAAGTGTCTAAAAGTTCTTGTGATTTCTCTTTAGTGGAACTGGAGAACATTCAGGTAATGGACTGTCACTAAGTGAGTAGTATGTGTGCTCACCTGTAAATCAGATGAGCCCTGTGAGTTTGTCATGGAGATGGTGTCAGAAGACCTTGTTGTAAAATTATTACTAAATTATATAATTGTCCTGTTTTACCTGCTTTACCTCCCCCCCTCTTTATTTTCTCTTCTACATTGATTTCTCCCAGTCTTGTTGTCATGCCTCATAATGCAATAATGATCTCTATGGCTTTGGCTGAGTTCTTGCTTTGGAATATAACCCTGAAGTCAGGGACAGAATCTCTAGACCTGGGGCTCAGGCAAGTCCTGGCCCATTCACTCTCAGAATAACTGTTCACATTTCAATTAGTGTCTTTCATTAATATCCTAGATATTGGACATGAGAGGGAAGAGCAAGGGTGAAATAGATGTTCCTTACAGCTGAATTATCAGGCTAAATTACATTTCTTCCTCCAGAAGGTATTATTTTTGGGTGGGGAGATTCAAATATGAAGTATGTATTAGAAGATGACAATGAAATAATTAGTTGTAATACGACATTTTGAGTATGTAAGGAAATGCCCAAACTTATTAGAGAGGAACTTTGAAGTATGTAGGAGTAAATGACATGATGTCTGAGACCTGTGTTAATATACTTCATCAAAGAAAAAAGAGAAATAAAAGAATAGAGGGAGGAAATGTGGCAAAACATTATAATTTATTGAATACACATGATAGGCTTATGGGATCTATTATTGTCTCTTACGTATGTTTGAAACTTTTCATAACAAAACATTTAAAACCCTCTAAAACAGTGAGCTCTTATCTAGTTTACTTCTGAAAATAAAAAATAAAAGTGTCTTTACTTACACATTGTCCATCATACAGTTTAGTTATGTTAAGCCCTTCAAATCTGAAAGAAATTATATTTTGAAATTACTTTTGCTGTATGGTATATCATAAATTGTGACTACATTTTACTTGATAATCTTTGGCTAAGTTTGGGAAATAAACATTCTGCTAATAATGAATTCTTAACAAATATTAAAAAATTCTACTATATGAATTATTATTTGTCAAAGAGATTGAATATGTAAAACATACTCAGCCTACAATAAAATACAGAAGTTCAAAATAGCCTTTGAAAATTCAAATAGAAATACAGAGGATTAGAAAAAGAATGTGTCTTAAAGTTAAAACATGCATTTGATGAAAGCTGAAACTTCGCCACTGACCTTACAGAAACACAAAGGATTATAAGAGAATACTATGAACAATTGTATGTCAACAGATTAGATATTCTGAATGAAATGAACAAATTCCTAGAAACACACAAATTATCAAAACTTACTCAATAAGAAATAAAAAAATCTCAACCAACCTATGACAAGTAAAGATACTGAATCAGTAATAAATGTCCCGACAAAGACCAGATGGCTTTACTACTGAATTCTACCGGTTTTTGTTTTTTTGTTTTTTTTTTGTTTTTTTTTTGTTTTTTTTTTTGAGAAGTAATTTTGCTCTTGTTGCCCAGGCTGGAGTGCAGTGGCGTGATCTCGGCTCACTGCAACCTCCGCCTCCTGGGTTCAAGCTATTCTCCTGCCTCAGCCTCCCAAGTAGCTGGGATTACAGGCATGTGCTACCAGGCCCAGCTAATTTTTTGTGTTTTTAGTAGAGACTGGGTTTCATCATGTTGGCCAGGCTGGTCTGGAACTCCTGACCTCAGGTGATCCACCCGCTTCGGCCTCCCAGAATGCAGGGATTACAGGCATGAGCCACTGCGCCTGGCCTACCAAATATTTTTAAAAGATTTAATACCAATCTTTCTTAAACTCTTCCAAATAATAAAAGAGGAGGGAACACTGGGAGCATTACCTCCTCATAGAGGCCAGCATTACCATGTTATCAAAGACAGGCAAAGACATCACATAAAAGAAAACTATAGACCAATATCCTTTATGAATATAGATGCAAAGATTCTCAGAAAAATACCAACAAATTGAATCCAACCACATAGCAAAAGGATTATATACCATGACAGAATGGGCTTTGTCCCAAGAATTTAGAGCGGTTCAAAAAAAAAAAAAAAATCAGCCAATTTAATAATATCACATTAACAGAATGACAGAAAAATATCGCATGATAATATCAATTGATTCAGAATATACACACATAATATTCAACAAAATCCAACATCATTTCATAATAAAACACCCAGAAAACTAGGAATAGAAGAGAACTTCTTCAACATGATAAAGAACACTTATGAAAAACCCATAGCGAACATCATACTCAATGGTGAAAGACTGAAAGACCTGTCTAAGATCAGGAACAAGACATGAATACCTGCTTTCACCACTGAGATTCAACATTCTACTGGAAATTCTAGGCAGAGCAATTAGGCAAGAAAAAGAAATAAAAGGCATCCAAATTGGAAAGGAAGAAGTAAAATGATCTCTATTCAAAGATGATATGATTCTATATGTAGAAAATCCCAAAGAACTAATATAAAAAATGACTAAAGCTAACAAATTCAGCAAGTTGCAGAGCACAAGATTAACACACAAAAATCAGTTGTATTTCTATAACTATAAATCAGCAATGAACAATTTGAAAATAAAATTAAGAAAACAATTCAGTTTACAACAGCATCCAAAAAGAAAATACTTAGTAATAATCCTGGAGGTGAAAGACTTGTACACTGAAAACCACAAAACTGAAACTGCTGAAAATAAATAAAGAAGGCCTAAATAAATGAATGATGTCCCATTCTCACTGATTGGAAGAATTAATTTAAGATGACAATACTTCCCAAAGCAATCTACAGATTTAATGCAATCCCTATCAAAATTCCAGTGGTGTTTATATTTTGTGGAAATAGAAAAGTCAATCTTGAAATTCATACAGAATTGCAAAGGGCCCTGAGTAGCCAAAATCATCTTGAAAAAGAAACAAAATTGGAAAACTCCAAATGTCCAGTTTCAAAAACTTACTACAACACTATAATAATCTTGCAGTCTCAGCTACTTGGGAGGCTGAGGCAGGAGGATTGTGTGGGCCCAGGAATTCAAGACTGCAGTGAGCTATGATCATACCACTGCTCTCCAACTTGGGAGACACAGTAAGACCCTGTCTCCAAAAATAAATAAATAAATAAATATACAATAATCAGTGGTACTGGTACTGGTATTAGGCTATAAACACAGAACAAAAGAAAAGAATCAAGGATCCAAAAATAAACTCATATATCTATGGCCAGTTGATTTTCAACAAGGGTGCCAAGGCCATTCAATGGGGGGAAAGGATAGTTTCTTCAACAAATAAAGCTGGGACAACTGGATAACCACATGCAAAATAATAACATTAGACAGGACGGGCATGGTGGCTCACGCCTGTAATCCCAGCACTTTGGGAGGCCAAGTCGGGCAGATCACCTGACGTCAGGAATTTGAGACCAGCCTGACCAACATGGTGAAACCCCATCTCTATTAAAAATACAAAAATTACCCAGGGTTGGTGGTGGGCACCTGTAATCCCAGCCACTGGGGATGCTGAGGCAGGAGAATTGCTTGAACCCAGGAGGCGGAGGTTGCAGTGAGCTGAGATTGTGCCACTTGCACTCCAGCCTGGGTGACAGAGCGAGACCCTGTCTCAAAAAGAAAAAAAAAAAAAGTTAGACCTCTATGTCACACCATTTATAAAATTTAATTCAAAAATGGATCAATGGGCTAAAACTACTAAACTCTTAGAAGAAAAATTGTAAGAAAATCTTTATGCCTTTGTATCTTACAGTGGTTTCTTGGGTGTAATATCAAATGCAGGAGCAACAAAAGAAAAAATAGACAAATTGACTTCATAAAAATTAAAAACTTTGTGCATCAAAGAACATTATCATGAAAGTAAAAGGCAACCTATAGAATGGGGGGGAATATTTGAAAATCATAGTATTTAGTAGTCAGAATATATAAAGAATTCTTACAACTGAAAAATAAAAAGACAACACAATTTTTTAAAATGGGCAAAGGACTTGAGTAGATGTTTCTTCAAAAAAGATATATGGATAGCCAAAAAGTACATGAAAAGATGTCCAACCTCATTAGTCATTAGAGAAATGTAAACGAAAACCTGATGAGATACCATTTCATACCCACAAGGATGGACATAATAATATTTTTAAAAAGTAGTAGCAAGGATGTGAAGAAATTGGAACTCTCATATTTCTGGAAGAATGTAAAATGGTTAGCCCCTATGGAAAAGTTTGATGGTTCCTCAAAAAGTTAAACACACAATTACCATATGACTCAGCAAATTCCACCCCTAGGTGTATAACCAGAAGCCTGAAAACAGGTACTCAAATAAATACTTGTACACAAATGTCTGTAACAGCACTATTCACAATAGTTAAATGTGGAAACAACCCAAATTTCCATCAATGAATAAATAAAAAAACATTGTGGTATATACACATAATGGAAAACTATTCAGTAATACAAAAACAAATGAAGACATATGCCACAATGTGGATGAACCTCAAAATGATTATGTAAGTGAAAGAAGCCAGACACAAAGATCATATGTTGTATAATTCCAGTTATGTGAAATACACAGAATAGTAAATCCGTAAAAACAGAAAGTCTATTGCTAGTTGCCAGGGACTGTGGGGAGGAGGGAATGCGAAGTTAATTGCTTAATGGACATGAGGTTTTATTCTAGAGTGACAAAAATGTTTTGAAAGTAATAAAAGTGGAAGTTTTATAACATTGTAAATGTACTAAATGCTACCAATTTGTTCACTTTAAAATGGTTCATTTTATGTCATATGAATTTTACCTCAATCTTTAAAAATATGCATTTGCACCCATTTATAGTTATAAGAACTTTGATAAGTTGCTCCCCTCAGGTCTCAGTGTCTTCATTCAAAAGTGAGCCCTTTGGCATGGACAGTGAAAATGGAGAAGAACCTTTAAAAATTCTCTCCTCCACAAAAGCAACAAGAACACTGACAAAAAAAGTCAGAATCAAGTTTTCAAGAATTCTGGGAATTAAAAAAAAAAATCAAACCATGCAGCAATCCAAGGAACATCTATTCAAGAAAAATTGCTGCATCTCAGTAAGAATAGTGAGCTTCGTGGCATTTTATCTTGCTCTGAACCCATTTGCAGCATCCCCAGTTCCATGGTAGTAATGAAAAACAACCACCCAAAAATAATGGTGAAAACCAGCAGCCTGGTAGCACCTAGAGGGAGAAGACTGGTGTTGGAACACCTGTAATCCTAGCTCTTTGGGAGGCCGAGGTGGGCAGATCACCTGAGGTCAGGAGTTTGAGACCAGCCTGGCCAACATGGTGAAACCCCATCTCTACAAAACACAAAAATTAGCTGGGCTTGTTGCTGTGCGCCTGTAATCCCACCTACTTGAGAAGCTGAGGCAGGAGAATCACTTGAACCCCGGAGGCAGAGGTTGCAGTGAGTTGAGACCATGGCATTGCACTCCAACATGGGCAAAAAGAGTGAAACTAAGTCTCAAAAAAAAAAAAAAAAAAAAAAGAAAAAAGAAAAAAAAGCATTTATTTATTTATTTATTTGAGACAGAGTCTTGCTCTGTCACCCAGGCTGGAGTGCAGTGGTGTGATCGCGGCTCACTGCAAGCTCCACCTCCCGGGTTCATGCCATTCTCCTGCCTCAGCCTCCTGAGTAGCTGGGACTACAGGCACCCGCCACCATGCCCACCTAATTTTTTGTATTTTTAGTAGAGAGGGGGTTTCACCATGTTAGCCAGGATGGTCTCAATCTCCTGACCTCATGATCTGCCTGTCTCGAAAGAATTTTGCTCCGTTGCCCAGGCTAGAGTGCAGTGGCATGAGCATGGCTCACTGCAGCCTTGAACTCCTGGGCTCAAGCAATCATCCTGCCTCAGACTTCCAAGTAGCTACGACTATAGGCATGTGCCACCATGGCTGGCTAAGTTCTTAATTTTTTTGTAGAGACAGGATCTCGTTATGTTGCTCATGTCTCAAATCCCTAGGCTCAAGCAATTCTTTTGCCTTGGCTTCCCAAAGTGTTGGGATTACAGGCTTGAGCCACCCCTCTAGGCAAAAATATTTTTAAAGATTTTTGTAATTAAGTTGGTATTGATCCAAATTAGATTGGTATAAATTAAAATTTAACTTGTAATCTCCAGTGCAACTGCTAAGAGAATAATTTCTTTCTTTCTTTTTTTTTTTTTTTTTTAAGACAGAGACTTGCTTTATCTCCCAGGCTGGAGTGCAGTGGTGCAATCTCAGCTCACTGCAACCTCCGCCTCCTGGGTTCAAGGGATTCTTCTGCCTCATCCTCCTGAGTAGCTGGGATTACAGGCATGCACCACCACACTTGGCTAATTTTTGTATTTTTAGTAGAGACGGGGTTTCGTCATGTTGGCCAGGCTGGTCTCGAACTCCTGACCTCAGGTGATCCTCCCACCTCGGCCTCCCAAAGTGCTGGGATTACAGGCATGAGCCACCGCGCCCAGCCAGAATAATTTCTAAGATACACTGAAAGGGAGCTCTTTGGAGGCCATCTCTCAGATGTCTCCTGGTTCTAGCATCGTTTGACCCTGTGATGCTGCGCATTCCCCAGCTGATGCTTTCTGATAGTCAGGTGTTGGTGTCTGTGCCAGTGATTGAGGCTGACACCAAAGTTGTTTACCTTACAACTTTTTTATGGGTTCTAGTGTAAGCTTTAGTGTTTATTCAGCCAAGAATACAAGAAAGTCCGATCCTGCCCAGCCAAATATCCCTCATCCTGATCAAGAAGATTCTTATTCCTTCTCTGGAGGAGAAGCTAAGAAGAGGAAAGAGAGAGAGAACTAACTCTGATCTACTCTTGTGTTTTTACTTTTCTCTCTTAAGATACTGCACTCAACCTGTAAGCCTTAGTTAGACAAGGGTGTAGCTTTTCTCCTTAAAGGAGAAAGCAGATGTCAGAGAATCCTCCTCCTATCACTATAGGGAGTTTCCTTAATGCAAACCCCTCCTCCTTGCTATTCCCCTTGGGCTCAACAATTGGGCATTTCACTTGCGTGTTACTCAAAGCTTCTAACATGTGATAGGTGCAGAGACAAAACCACATACTAAGTTGAAAGCTAAAGAAAGTTGTTTTGGAAAATAATATCCATTTTAGGACCAATAAACTCTTAGCTGGGAAGATTCTTCACCCAGCTTCCTCTTTCTCTTCTTTTTGTTCTTTGTTTCTGTTCTTTGGCCTGAGGGGGCATGAGGATGACCTTCATGTAAGGTCACATGATCTAAATGCTGTGGCTGCTTGTTTCTGAGTGCCTCCACTTGAGGCTTGAACAGGTCACACACAGTGCCCTCACCTTGTGGATTTCTGTTTCTGCATTGTCTGAATAGGATCACATGTACCTTTTGAGGTCACAGAGAGGGATGGAAGAAAGGGAGGAACAAATACTGGAGGCATGTCTGGAGAGAAGATCTCATTGGATGATGTAGGAAGTGGGCTGAGGTCATCACCCTCTTTTGACCACCCTTAGCCTCTTGATTTGAAAGAAAGGGAGAACAAAATTAGGACTTACAGAATTTTGGAGCAGAGATGGCACTCACTACTGTAGGTAACCTTGTCACTGCCACAAATAGGTTCACTGGGCTTGATGTAGGACAAAAACCAGCAGTTATTTATATTCTTGAGGCATTCAACCTGAAGGTGAGACACACACAACTGCTTCAGACACTTTCATCCAGGTCCTTTGGCCATTACGATGTGTAGCTTGGGAGGTGGATGGAATATGAGCACCAGACCAGGAGTTCAGAGAACAGAATTCAGAAGCCTCAGTGTTTGACCCCAACAGTTACCACCCACAATATGTATATAATTGTAAAATAATATAAAATCTGTGTACTCTCCAGTCTCCCATAAATTCTTTATTAAGAAAAAAATACCAGCCTGGTGCGGTGGCTCAAGCCTGTAATCCTAGCACTTTGGGAGGCCGAGACGGGCGGATCACGAGGTCAGGAGATCGAGACCATCCTGGCTAACACGGTGAAACCCTGTCTCTACTAAAAAAATACAAAAAAAACTAGCCGGGTGCGGTGGGGGGCGCCTGTAGTCCCAGCTACTTGGGAGGCTGAGGCAGGAGAATGGCGTAAACCCGGGAAGCGGAACTTGCAGTGAGCTGAGATCCGGCCACTGCACTCCAGCCTGGGTGACAGAGCAAGACTCCGTCTCAAAAAAAAAAAAAAAAAAAAAAAGATAAAAATACCTGCCCTCTGTAACATAACAATCATATTTTTGTACCAACCACAAAATATGGTTGTTAGGTTACAGAGAACAAAATTAGGGAAATGTCTTTCCAGGTTAAAATTTCTAATGAATGGCCAGGCATGGTGGCTCATGCCTGTAATCCCAGCACTTTGGGAGGCCAAGGTGGGCAGACCACGAGATCAGGAGTTTGAGACCAGCCTGGCCAACATGGTGAAACCCCATCTCTACTAAAAATACAAAAATTAGCCGGGCATGGTGGCGGGCACCTGTAGTCCAAGCTACTCAGGAGGCTGAGGCAGAAGAATCGCTTGAACCTGAGAGGCGGAGGTTGCAGTGAGCTGAGATCGTGCCACTGCACTCCGGCCTGGGCGACAGAGTGAGACTCCGTCTCAGGAAAAAAAAAAAAAATCTGATGAACATTACCATATGTGATGTCTCAGATGGCAGGGGCTCAAACTTGTCACAGCAGGTTGAAGGCACCGAAGGAAGGAGATGGAGAAAATACCACATAGGGCCTTGGTATGAGGGAGGCAGGGGGTATGCCTGGCATATCACAGTGGAAGGAGTATCCACTGCAGCATAGGACCTACCTGAATTTGTGCCACGACATCCTCATCCATTTATTGGTGCAAAATACTTGCTTTCTACCCCACAGGTGAGTTATGTAAACTGATGGGGAGAACCCTTGAGAAGAGGGCTCAGGAACACATAAAATGTGCTACACATACTTGGTGACTCAGCTTTTATTGTTCTGTTATTCCCATGCATGCCCCTTCCACTGCCCACCTCCCAGAAGAAAGAGCTGGGGCTTTTGGGGAAACTGTCTCTCTCCCCATTCCTGTTCTTGGGAACCAAGGAAGCAGTACTCACTTTTGTTTCTCCTAGCTGACCTCTTTCAGAGGCCATAGGAAGGGGGAAGTCTGGAAGACAAAAGCACGTACAGAAAAGTTGCTTCTCTGTCTTCTGCCGTCAGGGAAAAAGGTAAGACGAGGGGAACCCTAGTTGGCACACAGGAAGCATCAAACCCCATTAGAAGAGACTGGGATCCTCTTTGATGCAAGCTGCCCTCTAAAGGAGTGAAGAATCAGGAAATACCTGCCTTTACCTTCTTGTAAAATGGAGAGCTTAATTCTAGCCCTTCCATTTCATAAGTAACAACTTCTATAATCCTTGTCAGTTATTTTTAGTAAACATGCTCTAAGTTACAAATTACCATGAATTCATTATATTGAGATGCCCTAAAAGATGCTGATTTTCATTAAGGTTTACATATTCAATCCAAAGCAATCTTTGCAATTACATAGTATATAAAATTTTATATAAGTATATATTATAATCATATGATATAATAGTATATAATATGTATGATATGTTATCAACTCTCATATATATCAGCTTTCTGGAGTATAATTCACATATCATAGAACTTTACCAGATTAAAAAAAAATGTTTTGACCAGCCTGGCCAACATGGTGAAACCCTGTCTCTACTAAAAATACAAAAATTAGCCAGGCGTGGTGGTGCATGCCTGTAGTCCCAGCTACTTGGGATGCTGAGGCAGGAGAATGGCTTGAACCCAGGAGGTGGAGGTTGCAGTGAGCCAAGATTGCGCCGTTACACTCCAGCCTGGGTGAAACAGCAAGACTTCGTCTAAAAAAGAAAAATGTTTTGAGACAGAGTCTTGCTCTGTCACCCAGGCTGGAGTGCATTGACAGGATATCAGCTCACTGAAGCCTTAACTACCTGGACTCAAGTAATCCTCCTACCTTAGCCTCCCAAGTGACTGGGACTACAGGCATGCACCACCATGCCCGACTCATTTTCTTGATTTTTTTTTGGTGGAGCTGAGGTCTCACTATGTTGTACAGGCTGGTCTTGAACTGCTGGGCTTAAGCAATTCTCCCACTCAGCCTCCTAAAGTGCTGGGATTACAAATGTGAGCCACCGTGCCCAGCCGAATTTACTGGTGTTTACCATCATATAGAGGATTTTTTTTTCTTTTTCAATGATTCACCAAAAGTGTACAGTTTGATGGTTCTTAGTATATTCACAGTTATGCCACCATCACCCCAAAAATAAAACCTGTAACCATTAGCAGTGGTTTATCATGCCCCTCTCCCAACAATTTCCCCTCCTGCCCCACCCTCGCCCCTGAAGAACAATAATCCACTTTCTTTTTTTTTTTTTTTGGACAGACTCTCACTCTGTCACCTAAGCTGGAATGCAGTGGCACGATCTCGGCTCACTGCAACCTCCGCCTCCTGGGTTTAAGTGATTATTCTGTCTCAGCCTTCGAAGTAGCTGGGATTACAGGTGCATGCCACCACACCTGGCTAATTTTTGTATTTTTAGTAGAGATGGGGTTTCACTGTGTTGGCCAGGCTGGTCTCGAGCTCCTGACCTCAGGTGATCTGCCCACCTCAGCCTCTCAAAGTTCTGGGGTTACAGATGTGAGCCACCAAGCCCAGCCTCTACTTTCAGTCTCTATAGATTTGCTTCTCTGGACATTTCATATAAATGGAGTCATGCAAGGAAGTATGTGGTTTTTTGTGTCTGTGTTTTAATGTTTTAACTATATTGTAGCTTGTTTCAGTACTTCATTCCTTTTTATAGCTAAATAGTATTCAATTTATGTATATTCCACATTTATCCATTAATCAGTTAATGGACATTTGAGTTGCTTTCACTTTTTTGCTGTTATGAATAAAGCTGCTATGAATATTTATGCACACATTTTGGTGTGGGCATGTGTTTTTACTTCCCTTGAGTATATACAAAGTGTGGAATTGCCAGTCATATTTAAAAGGAGTTGCCAGGCTATTTTCCAAAGCAGCTGCATTTTACATTCCCACCAGCAATGCACGATGGCTTCAATTTCTTCACATCCTTGCTAACACTTGTTACTATCTCTCTTTTTGCTTATAGCCATCCTAGTAGGTGTGAAGTGGTATCTCTGTTGTTTTTGTTTGGTTGGTTGGTTTGGTTTTGTTTTTTGAAACAGAGTCTCGTTCTGTCACACAGGTTGGAGTGCAGTGGCATGATCTCTGCTTACTGCAACCTCCACCTCCCAGGTTCAAGCAATTTTCGTGCCTCAGCCACCTGAGTAGCTGGGATTACAGGTGTGCACTACCACGCCTAGCTAATTTTTGTATTTTCAGTACCTCAGGTGATCTGCCTGCCTCAGCCTCCTAAAGTGCTGAGATTACAGGCGTGAGCCACCACTCCTGGCCATATTGGTATCTTTATTGGTATTGTTTGAATCACAAAAATTTTTAAAAGTCCAATTGATCTTTTTGTTTTTGTTGTTCCTTTCTGCCTTTGGTGCCATCATTAAGAAGGCTTTGCCTAATTCAAGGTCACAAAATTCACTCATATTGTTTTCTTCTAATAGTTTTATAATTTTAGCTCTTACATTTAGTTCTGTGATCCATGTTAGGGCATTATAATTTGTGTCTATGGTGTGAGGAAAAGGTCCAAATTTATTCTTTTGTGTATAGATATCCAGTTGTCCTAGCAGCATTTGTTTAAAAAGATTATAGGCCGGGCGCGGTGGCTCAAGCCTGTAATCCCAGCACTTTGGGAGGCCGAGATGGGCGGATCACGAGGTCAGGAGATGGAGACCATCCTGGCTAACACGGTGAAACCCCGTCTCTACCAAAAAATACAAAAAAAAAAAAACTAGCTGGGCGAGGTGGCGGGCGCCTGTAGTCCCAGCTACTCGGGAGGCTGAGGCAGGAGAATGGCGTAAACTCGGGAGGCGGAGCTTGCAGTGAGCTGAGATCCGGCCACTGCACTCCAGCCCGGGCGACAGAGAGACTCCGTCTCAAAAAAAAAAAAAAAAAAAAAAAGATTATTGTCCACTGAATTGTCTTAAGACCTTGTTAAAATCAATTCACTCCAAATGTAAGATGTTTTCCCCCTGGATTCTTATATTTTATTGATCTGTATTTCTTTTTCTTTTTCATAAAACGTATGACTCAAACATTGACCTATATTTCTATTCTCATGCTAGTACCAAACTGTCTTGATGTCTGTAACTTTGTAGTAAGCTTTGAAATTGAAAAGTGTGAGTACTTCAACTTTGTTTTTTTTTCAAGATTGTTTTGTCTATTGTTAGTCTTTTGCTTTTCCATATGAATTTTAGGATCAGCTTTTCCATTTCTGTGAAAAAGCCAGCTGGGACTGTGATAGGATTTGCATGGAATCTGTAGATTGATTTCTAGAGTATTGACATCTTAACAATGTTAAGTCTTCCAATCCATGAAGATGGGATATTTTTATGTTGGTTTAGGTCTTCTTGAATTTCTTTCATCAATGTTTTATAGTTTTCAGGTACAAGTCTTTCACCTCCTTTGGTAAATTATCCTTAGGTATTTTATTATTTTTGATGCTACTATAAGTGAAATTGGTTTCTTAATTTCATTTTCAGGATGTTCATTAGTAGTGTGTAGAAATACAAATGATTTTTGTATATTGCTCTTGTATTCTGCAAACTTGCTATTAACCCTAACTGTTTTTAGAGTCCTTAGGACTTTCTATTCACAGAATTATGTCATCCACAAATAGAGATCATTTTACTTCTTCCAATCCTATCTGGATAACTTTTATTCATTTTCTCTTGCCTAATTACCCTGTCTAGAACCTCCAGTACAATGTTAAATAGTAGTGGTGAGAGCAATGTTGCTCCTACTCACCTCCTTTGTGCTGTTATTGTCAAATATATTACATTTCTATATAGAGAACATACAGAAATACATTCAAAGAAATATTTCTATATAGTAGAAAAAGTACTTTACTTTACTTTACTTTACTAAAAGGATTTCAATCCTTTTAGATTTATTGAGGCTTGTTTTATGATCTAGGATATAGCCTATACTGGAGAACATTGCATGTGCACCTGAGCAGTATGTGTATTCTGATGTTGTCAGATGGTGTAGTCTGTAGATGTCTGTTAGATCTAGTTGTTTAATAGTGTTGTTCTAGTCTTCTATTTCCTTATTGGTCTTCTGTCTAGCTATTTTAGCCATTATTATTTTTATTTTTTATTTTTTGAGATGGAGTTTCACTCTTGTTGCCCAGGCTGGAGTGCAATGGTGCAATCTCAGCTCACCACAACCTCTGCCTCCTGGGTTCAAGTGATTCTCTTGCCTCAGCCTCTCAAGTAGCTAGCATTACAGGCATGTGCCACCATGCCTGGCTGATTTTTGTATTTTTATTAGAGACAGGATTTCTCCATGTTGGTCAGGCTGGTCTCGAACTCCTGACCTCAGGTGATCTGTCTGCCTCGGCCTCCCAAAGTGTTGGGATTACAGGCGTAAGCCACCACACCCGGCCTATGTTTTAGCCATTATTAAAAGTGTGAGGTGATGTCTCCAACTATTATTGTTGTATTATCAATTTCTCCCTTCAATTCTGTTAGTTTGCTTCATATATTTGGGGCTTTATTTTTAGGTACATATATGTTCATAATTGTTTTATCTTCCTGATAGACTGACCCTTTATCATAGAATGTCTCTCTTCATTTGTAGTAACATTTTTGTTTTGAAGTCTATTTTGTCTGATATTAGTATAACCATTCCAGCTTTTTATGGTTGCAGTTTGCATGATGTATTTTTCTCATCATTTTACTTTCAGCTTATTCGTGTTTTTGAATCTAAGGAGTATCTCCATAGAAAGCATATAGTTGGATGTTGGGTTTTTTTCTGTTCAGTCTGACAGTTTCTGCCTTTTGATTGGATTGTGTAATTCATTCACATTTACCATTTTTATTGGTATAGTTGAATTGACTTATACCTGCCATTTTACTTTTTGTTTTGTATATGTCTCCTTTTTTCTCAAGTCCTCCTTCACTGGTTTATGTTGCATAAGTAAGTATTTTTTAATGTAATGTTGTAATTTTTTTTTTTTTTTTTTTTTTTGAGACAGCTGCTCACTCTGTTGCCCAGGCTGGAGTGCACTGACACATTCTTGGTTCACTGCAACTTCCACCTCCCTAGTTCAAGAGATTCTCCTGCCTCAGCCTCCCCAGTAGCTGGGACTACAGGTCTGCACCACCATGCCTAATTTTGTATTTTCAGTAGAGATGGGGTTTCTCCATGTTGGTCAGGCTGGTCTCAAACTCCCGACCTCAGGTGATCTGCCCACCTCGGCCTCCCAAAGTGCTGGGATTACAGGTGTGGGCCGCCATGCTTGGCCATCCTTCCTTTTTTTTTTTTTTTTTTTTAAGATGCCGTCTCACTCTGTTGCCCAGACTGGAGTACAGTGGCACAACCTTGGCTCACTGCAACCTCCACCTGCCAGGTTCAAGCGATTCTCCTGCCTCAGCCTTCTCAGTACCTAGGACTACAGGCACATGCTGCCACGCTCTGCTAATTTTTTGTATTTTTATTAGAGATGGGGTTTCACGATGCTGGCCAGGATGGTCTCAAACTCCTGACCTCGTGATCCACTCGCCTTGGCCTCCCAGAGTGCTGGGATTACAGGCATGAGTCACCATGCCTGACCCATCCTTTCTTATATTAACCTTCTTATTCGCCATTTTTTGTTCTCTTCATTTGTTCCTATAGATTTAAGTTACCATCTGGTGTCATTTCTTTGCATCAATCCTGCTTTGTTCCCACTCATCTCTTTTGTGCTTTTATGGTCAAATACATTACATTTCTATATGCTGTAGGCAGATATAATTGCATACATATGGTCTAAAAGTTTTTAGTAATTTATCTTTTAAAAGATGGGATCTTGCTATGTTGCCCAAGCTGGCCTCAAACTCCTGGGCTCAAACAATCTTCCCATCTTGGCTTCCCAAAGTACTAGGATTATAGACATGAGACACCATGCTGGCCCACATATATGATTTTATACAATAATTTTTTTTTTTTTTTTTTTTTTTTGAGACTGCGTCTTGCTCTATCACCCAGGCTAGAGTGCAATGGCATGATCTCGGCTCACTGCAACCTCCACCTCCCGCGTTCAAGTGATTCTCATGCCTCAGCCTTCCAAGTAGCTGGGATTACAGGCACCCTCCATCATGCCCTGCTAATTATACAATGATTTTAAACTCAGTTAAAATAAGAAAGGAGAAGAAATGTGCATTTATCCTTTTATAATTACTTATCTTTACCTTGCTGTGTGTTGTTTATGTGGATTTGAATTTTTGTCTGCCTCTTGCTTTCAGCCTGAAGAACTTTCTTTGGTGTTTTTAGTAAGGTAATTCTGCTAGAAAAAAGTTCTCTCAGTTCTTGTTTATCTGGGAATGTCTTAATTCCACCTTTTTTTTTTTTGGAAATGTCACTTTGCTGCATATAAGATTCTTGGATGATAGCTTTCTTCCTTTTAGCACTTTGAATATGTTATACCACTGCCTTCTGACCTTCTTTTTTTTTTTTTTTTTTTTTTTGAGACAGAGTTTTGCTCTTGTTGCCCAGGCTGGAGTACAACGGCATAATATCGGCTCACTGCAACCTCCGCCTCCTGGGTTCAAGCGATTCTCCTGCTTCAGCCTCCCGAATACTTGGGATTACAGGCATGCACCACCATGCCCGGCTAATTTTGTATTTTTAGTAGAGATGGCATTTCTCTATGTTGGTCGGGCTGGTCTCAAACTCCCAGCCTGAGGTGATCCGCCCAACCCAGCCTCCCAAAGTGCTGGGATTATAGGTGTGAGCCACTGCGCCCGGCTTATGGTTCCTAATGTGAAATCAGTTGTTAATCCTACTGAAAAATCACTTGCAAAGAAGTTTTGCTTCTTTTGCTGCTTTCAAGATTTTCTCTTGGTCTTTGTCTTTAGGTAGTTTGATAATGATGTGTCTACATATGAATGTTTTTGTGTTTGTCCTACCAGAAGTTCATTGAACTTTTTGGATGCACAGATTAAGGTTTTTCATCAGAATTTGGAATTTTTCAGCCATTATCTCTTCAAGTATTTTCTAAGATACTGCTCTTTTTTTCAGTATTTTTTTCTCTCTGTTCTTAAGATACCATAATCTCAGTTGTTTTGTCTTCAAGTTTACTGATTCTTTCTTCTGCTAGAAGAACAATCTACTGTTGTGCTTTCTAGTGAATGTTTTTATTTATTATAGTTTTCAACCCCAGAGTTTCCATTCTTTTTAAAAATTGAATTTGTCTCTCCTTATTGATAAGACATCATCATTTTATCTTCCTTCACTTCTGGAAGCATGAGTTCCTTCAGTTTTTGTAAATATTTATATTAGTTCCTTTGATGGTTTTGTCTGGACCCTCTCACAGGTAGTCTCTGTTGCTTGCCTTTTTCCTCCTTTGTATGGATTTCATGCTTTTTTTTTCTTGTCTCATAATTTTTTATGAAAACTAGATATTCAGATAGTGTATTATAGCAACTCTGGATACTGACTTCTCTCCATTCTCAGGATTTGTTGTTGTTTGCTTGTAATTTGTTTAATGACGTTGCTGGAATGTTTTAGTGAAATCTATTTCCCCTGCAGTGTGAAGCCTCTGATGTCACCCTTTTCTTTTCTTTTCTTTCTTTCTTTATTTTTGAGACAGAGTCTCACTCTGTTGCCCAGGCTGGAGTGCAGTGGTGTGATCTCGGCTCATGGCAACTGCTGCCTCCCAGGTTCAACCGATTCTCCTGCCTCATCCTCCCAAGTAGCTTGGATTTCAGGCATGAGCCACCTTGCCTGGCTAATTTTTGCATTTTTAGTAGAGACAGGGTTTTACCATGTTGACCAGGCTGATCACAAACTCCTGACCTCAGGTGATCTGCCTGCCTCAGCCTCCCAAAATGTTGAGATTACAGGTGTGAGCCACTGTGCCCGGCCTGATATCACTCTTCAGAGGATACAGCTTTGGCCATGTGCCCAGTCATCTTGGGGTGACAGTGGTTTTAGCAGGGCTAAGTTTGACTATCTCTTTCTCTGATTTCTCTGTTAAGATGTTGCCTCTATTGGTATCACACCAGATGTTACATTCTGCTAATTGCTACATGATTGCTCTATTGCTTTCAACAATTCTCTGAGGCATAAATTCTTCCACAGTCTGATCCAATTAAATTTGGATCCCTCTACATGATCGTTCTGAGACCAGCCTCTGAGGTTTGCCCTGACCCCTCTACCCCCAGGGGGGGCTCTTTTTAGCAGTCTTTTTCCCGATTCTTTCTGGTAGACTAGTTGACCTATGGCTTAGCTTATTGTTTTCATGGAGCCACCTGCCTTCTCTTAATTGCTGCCCATTAAAATCTCTCTTGTTTTTGAGAGTGCCTGCTATGGTTTGAATGTGTCTCCCAAAGTTCACGTATTAGAAACATAATCCCCAACACAACAGTGTTGAGAGATGAAGTCTTTGGGAAGCAATTAGGTCATGAGGGCTCTGCCCTCATGAATGGATTAATGATGTTATTGCAAGAATGGTTCCTGATAAACAGATGAATTCATTCCTCTTGTGTGTGTGCACACATGTGCGTGTTCTCTTGCCCCTCCACCTTCTGTCATGCATGACACATCAAGAAGGACTTGCAAGATGTGGGCTCCTCAACTTTGGACTTTTCACGTTCCAGAACTGTAAGAAATAAACCTCTGTTCTTTATCAATTATTCAGTCTTAGGTATTCTGTTATAGCAGGACAAAATGGACCAAAACAGTGTCCTTAGGCTTAAACTTCACCACACAAATATGGTCAGAAAGTGTTTTTCTTTATTTGGTTGGTTGATTTTCAGAAATCTCTGGAGATCTCTGTTCTTATGACCTGCCTTTCTCCCTGGGCAAAATATCTGTGTCATTGCTCTGGACAGTAGCCTGCTTATTTCAGAGCAATAACCTGCTTTACAAGCAGAATACTGTGTAATCATGGTAAGAATGCTGTTCTTGTGATAGCCTCGAATCTTCTCAGTGTGTTTCTTCCAGCATGGAACCTCCCACCTACAAGCTAAGTGATATGATTTGTGTGTGTCCCCAGCCAAATCTCATCTCAAATTGTAATCCCCACCTGTGTCACCTGTTAAGGGAGGGGCCTAGTGGGAGGTGTTTGAATCACAGGGGTGGTTTCCCCCATGCTGTTTTTGTGATAGTGAGTGAGTTCTCATGAGAGCTGAGAGTTTTAAAGTATGGCACTTCCTTGCTCTCTCACTCTCTAAGTCTCCTGCCTCACCATAGTAAGATGTGCCTTGCTTCCCCTTTGCCTTCCAGCATGATTGTAAGTTTCCTGAGCCCTCCCCAACCATACTGAACTGTGAGTCAATTAAACCTCTTTTGTTTATAAATTACCCAATCTCAGGTAGTATCTTTATAGCAGTGTGAAAATGGACTAATACACTAAGCTAGGGTGAGGGCAATCATGGCCCCACTACTCTCAGTCTGCCTCACCTGGGATAGAGCCTCAGTCTCACAAGTAGCAGATGGGTGGGAAAAGACAGGACTCTGCCTCTTGGACTCATTCTCCTGGAATTTAGCCTCAGCAACACAGAGGTATGGGGGAATGAAAAATGTTGATGACGTGTCCTTCCCAGGGAGATATACCATTGTCCCCTGTAAGCTTAGGGAGAGAAGAAAAACTCATCTTGGCCCTATCTGTCCAGAGTAGATCTTCCATCACATTGCGCTGGGAAGGGGAGGGGAAAGATAGGCAGTGGCTTAAGTTCTACACATTCTCACTGTTCCTACCTTTTGAGACACTTATCAAAATGTGTGGCCGGGTTGGGTGTAGTGGCTCATGCCTGTAATCCCAGCACTTTAGGAGGCCGAGGCAGGCGGATCACCTTAGGTCAGGAGTTCAAGACCAGCCTGACCAACATGGTGAAACCCTGTCTACTAAAATACAAAAATTAGCCAGGCATGATGGTGGGTGCCTGTAATCCCAGCTACTCAGAAGGCTGAGATGGGAGAATCACTTGAACCTGGGAGACAGTGGTTGCAGTGAGCCAAAATGGCGCCACTGAACTCCAGCCCGGGCGGCTAAGGGAGACTACATCTCAAAAAAAAAAAAAAAAGTGTGGCTGGGTGAGGTGACTCATGCCTTAATCTCAGCACTTTAGGAGGACAAGCCGATGGATCACTTGAGGTCAGATGTTCGAGACCACCCTGGCCAACATGGTCAAACCCCATCTCTACTAAAAATACAAAAAGTTTAGCCAGGCATGGTGGCACATGCCTATAGTTCTAGCCACTTTGGGGGCTGAGGTGGGAGACTTGCTTGAACCCAGGAGGTGGAGGTTGCAGTGAGCCGAGATCACACCACTGCACTCCAGCCTGGGTAAAAGCAAGACTCTGTCTCAAAAAAAAAAAAAAAGTGCGTTCATATTTGGAATGAACCATGATATCTATACACCTTCCACCACTGGTGTGTTCAGGTACCATTCCTGCCACGTAACCAGTGTCTAGCCCAGTTACTGGCATAAGGTCAATGCACAGTATGTATTTATTGGATGTGTAAATAAATGGGTGCTGGGAAACCCAGCATAGTAGTTAAGGGCCACATCACAAAGGCTTTTGTGTTCATTACAGCAGAAGTAAGATAAGATTTGCACTAATAATGACAACTATTGTAGCAGTGGTACATGGGTGAGAGTAAGTCAAGTTAGAGGCAAAGGGAATGGTTAAGGAGAATATAAAAACATTTTCATGAAATGATGAGAACCTTCACTGAGGAAGTCACTGTTGTGGAAATGTGGAAAATGCACAAATTTACATGATATATGAAGTGTTCTATCAATGGAACTTAGTCACAGGTTATGGGCATACAGTGGAGAAATAGGTTTGAGGAAACAATATGAGGCCATACAACTACGAGAACAAGGAAAGGGTGATTTGCAAGAAAGATGGAGTGGTCCACCTTGGTTGAGTTATGATGTGTTCCCAACAGAGGATGAGACTCAGCCAGAAGGGAACACAGCGGGCTTGCAGGGAGGCCGATGCCAATGACTGATACGTTCAGTAGCAGTGGGGGTGAGGATTGAATGAAAGGTGAGGAAGTGTAGAAATATACCTAAATTTGTCAACAGATGATTAAATTGGAGAGGGAAGGGGAGGAGAGGGACCAGGCCTATTTGTTTTTTTTACGTAAGATATGAGAGTTATGAAAAATAGTTTTCAGCCTGTTACAGAACTCTCCTAAGATGTGAGAGGCTTGAAAAAAATGTTTTAAGTGAGACACAGTACCAATGGAAAGTAAGAGATTGAAGACAAGTAGGAAAGAGTTGCAGAAACCGAATAGAAAAATGACATGTTGAGGCCTTCAGAGATTCCCTACACTTAACTATAAGCACAACTTTTGCTAAAACCCACCATTAACCAGAATAATATCTGAGTCTATTTCCACATAGCCTAATGAGGTTCTTTTTTTGATTTGAGATATGTAAATATACAAACTCTAGAAATGTACATTTCTGAGGTTTAAATACCTTAGGTAGTAACCTGGCATTTTGGAAAGTTCAATGTTCCTGGACTTCGATGGTTTGGATTTGACTCCTAGCTTTGATACTAACAACATTGTGTGAATCCTTTCTCTGGGTTTTAATGTCTACTTTTGTAACATGATAAATTAGGATTAAATAAAACTGAACAGCACTTCCACTTCCATCTCTAATTTTCTCATGATTCTAGATTTACTGCAGAAAATGTGGGCAGAGCAAGGACACATAACTCACCAATTGCAAAGGCCATCCACATGGAGGTAGCTAGAACAAGGATGGCATCTGAGCAGGTCCCCTTCATGGTGACAGAAGAACTGTGGAAATATGCAACTTTTTATGTAGGACAAACATCTATGCGAAGTACAAGTTCTCACAGAGATCCCTCACTGACCAGGAAATGAAGTCTAAATACTTTGTCCTTTCCTCAGGTCATTTGGAATGAATTGTGTCTGATGCAACTCAATTGTTTAATTCATTTCCCTAAAATCATTGGACATTTGGGAAAAAAAAGTTAAAAAAAGAATTTTAGAAGATGCCAGAAAAAGAGTTAGTAAAGAATACTTGCAAGGGAAAGAATAAACACCTAGAGTTTTTCAATAAAATATTTAAAAGTAGCCGGGTGTACCAGGCGTGGTGACTCATGCCTGTAATCCCAGACCTTTGGGAGGCTGAGGTGAGTGGATCACGAGGTCAGGAGATCGAGACCATCCTGGCTAACACGGTGAAACCCTGTCTCTACTAAAAATACAAAAAGTTAGCTGGGTGTGGTGGCGGGTGACTGTAGTCCCAGCTACTCAGGAGGCTGAGGCAGAAGAATGGCGTGAACCCACAGGCAGAGTTTGCAGTGAGCTGAGATTGCGCCACTGCACTCCAGCCTGGGTGACAGCGAGACACCGTCTCAAAAAAAAAAAGTAGCTGGGCATGGTGGCTCATGCCTGAAATCCCAGCATTTTGGGAGGCCAAGGCAGGAGGATCACTTGAGCCCAGGAGTTCGAGACCGGCCTGGGCAACATAGTAGGACCCCATCTCTGAAGGGCAGTCACTCAACAACATGTGTAAGTCAACAGACAGTAAGAAACAGGAAGGGACAAAACACCAAAACCTCACTCTTATACTTGTAATCTTCCCTAGTGTTGTTACTTTGGTGTAGCTTCTATTTTCTTCATCCTACACATTTTCCAGGCAAACATTTTTCATTCTATATCTAGGTAATTTCTACCCAAGACCTCCCCTGAGAAAAAAACAAGTAATAAATAATACAACCCTTTAAAGTTTGCAAATTTAGAAGTCCACTTTACCTGCTGTGACTCCCATGGTTGCTCTGAGAAACTGGCTGAACAGGATGGTTTTTGTTGATAGTTTGTTCATAATGAACAAGGAAGGGAGGCAAAGCTTATTTGTCTTTTCAAGGTTCCAATGCCTGGCAGTAGAAGAGAGTGAGCTTTGAAATTAGGAAGTATAGATATGATTCAAATCTATTTCTTTCAACTCTAAATTCTATAATGCCTAAATCTTGTGAGTTCATATTTCAAATTTCTGAGGCTGGTATGTACTGTCCAGTACTACGCCAAAATCTAGCTGTTCTTGCCAAAGCTGAACCCACCATTTTAGATAGATGTCATACACAATTTTTGAATTCCTGCATTATAATTATTACATTCAAGATGGCTTCAGATATTGACACAATACTATAAATTACCACATCTGCATGTGCAGTTATTTTATCAAGTCAAAAGTATTCACTTTATTGAAACATCTACTTTTGATTATTTCTGTATTGTCTCATAGAAGTTCTATTTATTTTTATTTCTTTAGAGACAAGGTCTTGCTCTGTTGCCCAGGCTGAAGTACAGTGGCATGATCACAGCTCACTGCAGCCTTGAACTCCTAGCCTCAAGTGACCGTCTTGCTTGGCCTCCCAAAGCATTGAGATTACAGGTGTGAGCCACTGATCTGGCCTGATTCACAGGGTTTTAAAGTAGAAAATTACCTTATATGGAATCCTCCAAGTTCATTCTTATTTAGCAGAGTTGAGAAATCTGGAGATAGAGCGCTCATTCCCTTAAATGATAGGCTGTTTGACCATTTGAATAAAAATTTCTCAAAACGCTAACATTTTTTAAAGTGGAAGTTCAGAAGCTATTGGGTATCATAAATTCCTTAGGTCTAAGTCCTAAATGAATGGCCTTAACTGGGGACATGCCACATAGTTCTTGGGGGTCAAGTGTATTTTCTCAGCACTGCTCTGATCAACCACAGTGTCTACCATGGTGGTCTTCAAAATTTTTGCTTTTAATCCCTCTAAATTTGGTGCCTGCTTTTACATATATATATATATTGTTTGGGTGAGGGAAAAGGGACAAGATGGAGGAAGGTGAACAAGATGGAGCAGTCCCCATTGTTTCCGGGTTCTTCATCACAGATTTTCCCGCGCCCGGGAAAAGAACCAAATCAACTGAACATGCGCAGAATGACGTCAAGCCGGGGACACCGAAATTCAAGAAGCCACTCCTACATACACGCCCCAAACTCCTCCCCTTCCAGCTCCCAGGCATAAAAGTCCACCGCCGGCAGGAGCCAGCGTGACTTCTTCGGCCCCCCGCATTTGTGGACCGGAGAACATCACCCGAGAGCGCCAGCGCGACTTCCCTGGCCCCCCACACCTGAGGACCAGAGAACCTCGTCTGAGAGTGTATGCATATTTGCAATAAAAGACTGCCACTTTCTTATGTACTTTGGCCTCATGTTTAATTACTTAGCTCTCCTAAATTAAGTTACATTACATTAAATTAAAACATATATATATATTTTTTTTTTAAGTGACATGTAAAATTTTTCATCAGAAATTTTAATAGGCTGAGTACCGTGGCTCAAGCTTGTAATCTCAGCACTTTGGGAGGCTGAGGCAGGCGGATCACTTGAGGCCAGGAGTTCGAGACCAGCTTGGCCAACATGGTGAGACCCTGTCTCTACTAAAAATGCAAAAAATAAAAAACTGGGCATGGTGGCATGTGCCTGTAATCCCAGCTACTCATGAGGCTGAGGCACGAGAATGGCTTGAACCTAAGAGGCGGAGGTTGCAGTAAGCTGAGATCGCATCACTGCACTCTAGCCTGGGTGACAGAGCAAAACTGTCTTTTTTGTGTGTATGTGTGTGCAGTTGCAAGATTTAATAGAGTGGAAACAGAGCTCCCATACAAAGGGAGGGGACCCAAAGGAGGTTGCCACTCCCTGCTGGAATGCCTGGGTTTATATCCCGATCATTGTCCCTCCCCCTGTGTTCTCAGGTGATATATGATTAGACTATTTCTTTACCTCCTGCCTTTAGCCTAATTTATATTTTAGTGAGCCCTCTTTACTACCTGATTGGTTGGGCTTGAGCTGAGTTACAAGCCCTGTGTTTAAAGGTGGGTGCAGTCACCTTCCCCAGCTAGGCTTAGGAATTCTTTGCCAACCTAGCAAATCCAGCTAGTCCTGTCTCTCAGTTCCCCCTCTCAACAGGAAAACCCAAGTGCTGTTTGGGAGGTTGGCTGACAACTGCTCTAACTGCTTCCTGCTGAATTCGGGTGTAGCAGGGGTCGTGCAGTTGAGATTTCCTCTGGAGGGGTGGCTTCTGTGTCATCAACATCAGAGCATAGGCTAGCAGGCTGGTCCAGGGGTACGCAGTAGGTCTTAGTCATGGACTGCATCTGGGGCTCTATTTGAAGAACCATTTGTAGTTTTTTTTTTTTTTTTTTTTTTTTTTTGAGACAGAGTCTCGCTCTGTCACCCAGGCTGGAGTGCAGTGGCCGGATCTCAGCTCACTGCAAGCTCCGCCTCCTGGGTTTACGCCATTCTCCGGCCTCAGCCTCCCGAGTAGCTGAGACTACAGGCGCCCGCCACCTCGCCCGGCTAGTTTTTTTTTTTTGTATTTTTAGTAGAGACGAGGTTTCACCGTGTTAGCCAGGATGGTCTCGATCTCCTGACCTCGTGATCCGCCCGTCTCGGCCTCCCAAAGTGCTGGGATTACAGGCTTGAGCCACCGTGCCCGGCCCATTTGTAGTTTTACAGCTTTGGTTCTGGAAGAGACAAACTTAACAAGGAGGTTAAAGATACAGGGATTGAAATGTATGGCCTGAAGTGCAGGGGCATATGAGTGTGGGGATGAAAGTGGGGTTTCCTTTAGAAAAACTCCTATACAATGAGGCTTCAATATTTCTGGGAAGCCGCATTCTCCACAGAAGCTCTTGGTAAGGGGAGCTACTAGTATTACAGCGGCATGGAGGGTATTACCCTATACTAGGGGTCCTTCTATAAGCATTTCTAGTGGAAGGTCCTGCCTTGTGGCTCTTTTGGCTTCAATATCTGCTTGGCAGTTCCCTTCTATTTCCCCTTCTTTTCCTTTCTGATGACCCCGGCAGTGTAAGACTGCCACCTCTTTAGATTTCTGTACAGCCAATAATAATCTCCTAATGGCTTCCTGATGTTTGATAGGTGTTCCCTCGGAAGTTGGGAATTCCCTTTCTCTCCATATTGCTGCGTGGGCATGGAGGACTAGGTAAGCGTACTTAGAGTCTGTATTTACCCTTTTTCCTTCTCCTAATTCTAGTGTATAATGGCCCCTGCTTTTGCTGGAATGTCTCTCCCTAACAAGGAAGTGGGGCTTTCAGGCATAATTAGAAAGGCATGTGAAAGGAGTAAAGTTCCCTAGTCACCACTTAGTGGCTGGGAGAAGTGTCTAGTGACTGCCTGTCCTAGGACCCCTCGGATAGTGACAGATCTGGAGGACAGTTATCCGGGACAGGAGAGTAAGACTGAGAAGGCCGTGCCAGTGTCCAGGAGACAGTTAACCTCCTGGCCCTCAATGGTCAAGCATACCTGGGGCTCTGTGAGGGTGATGGCATGGGCTGGCGCTTACCCTGGGCACCCTCAGTCCTGCTCTTGGATCATCTGGTTAGTGGCTTCTGACTCAGAGGACCTTCGTCTCCTGGGGCAGTGGGCCTTCCAGTGATTCCCTTGACATAAGGGGCATGGATGAGGGGGCGGCTTATTTCTATTTGGACAATCTTTTTAAAGTGTCGTTGTAGACCACACTGGAAGCAAGCCCTATTAGGCATTCGATTTGCCCAGTCTTTCCCTTTTCCAGAGCCTCCAAAGTCCGCTTGCCTGAGGGCCAAGAATAAAGCGGTGGCCTTCTTTTTATCCCGTTTGTCCCATTCTGTCTGCTCCTCCTGATCTCTATTTTAAAAAAAACCTAAGTTGCCAAGTTCATTAGGGTTCTAAGTTTTGCTCCAGGCCTAAGGTGGACTTTTGAAGTTTTTTTCTAACGTCTGTAGCTGACTGAGTGATAAACTTATCCTTTAAGATTAGTTGACCTTCAATAGAGTCAGGTGACAGGGAGGTATGCTTCCTCAATGCCTCCCTTAGTCTCTCCAGAAAGGCAGTAGAATTTTCTTCCTTTCCCTGTGTTATAGTGGACATCATTGAATAATTTATAGGTTCTTCCTAGTTTTTCTAGCGCGCAAGTTAGTTAATGTCTGCGGCACCAATCTCCACGTTCTGATTCTGCATCCTAATGAGGGTCTACACTGGGAACTGCCTGCTGCCCCTTGGGAAATTGTTCTTTTTCCTCTGTTGTCATCCTATAACTGACCTGACTGAGATACCAGAGATCGCCAAACTCTCAGGCTGCAGTTATGGCGGCACTTCTCTCATTTGGGGTTAGTGTCTGTTTTAGCAGTAACATTATATCTCTCCATGTCAGATCAAAGGATTATCCTAACCCTTGTAAAACATCAATATAGCCATCAGGGTTATCTGAGAATTTACTTAGGTCTATTTTAATTTGCTTCAAGTCCAAGAGGGAAAAAGGTACATGCACTCTGGCTGGGCCAAATTCTCCTCCTCGCACCACTTGGAGGGGGCATAATCGGGGAATACTGGCACTCTTTGGTTCATTGTTTACCCCTTTCTCTATCTCCTTTTGGACTGTTTGGGTTGGAGGGGGGTCCTTATTAGTTGGAGAAGGAGTTGGGGGAACGCTGGGGCAGGGAGGTAGACTCTGAGGGCTTCCCGTAGGGCATAAATTACACTTTTAACATAATCGCAAGTTGTCTCTTAATGAAAAGAAAGTTTGCACATATGGCACTTCATTCCATTTGCCCTATTTTCTACAAAAGAGGTCTAGCTGTAAGATGATGTTATAGGCCGGGCGCAGGGGCTCACACCTGTAATATCAGAACTTTGGGAGGCTGAGGTGGGCGGATCGTGAGGTCAGGAGATCGAGACCATCTTGGCTAACACGGTGAAACCCCATCTCTACTAAAAATACAAAAAATTAGCCAGGCGTGGTGGCGGGCGCCTGTAGTCCCAGCTACTCGGGAGGCTGAGGCAGGAGAATGGCGAACCCGGGAGGCGGAACGTGCAGTGAGCTGAGATCGCGCCACTGCACTCCAGCCTGGGCGACAGAGCAAGACTCCAACTCAAAAAAAAAAAAAAAAAAAAGATGGTGTTATAATTTATACTTCCCTTGGAGGGCAGGTTTCTCCCTCTTGAAGAGGATATTGTGGCCAGGGGTACTGCAGAAGAATATAAGTCGTTTCTTTCTTAGTGTCTGAGGGTTAAATTGGTCCTAATTCTCCAGAATACATCTTATGGGCGTTTTTGCCTGGCGGGGAATGTTTAAAAAGAACATAGGGATGCCAGCACCCCTGGTCATTTTCCGATGAGCATTAGTCCTAGAGCATCATCTATTATCCTAATGCTTATTCCTTTCCAGGGTGCGTAACCACCCACGGACCTCTGCTTACTGGATTAGTTACACTCACCAATGTAGCAGTCCTGCACCTGTTTTCCTGCCTTTCTGGACCACAAAGAAAGGGGTCCGGGCTGCTGGATTCTAGTGGTCCTTTACCAAGCTGCCCAACATTTCGTTTGCACTCAGGGGAGAGTTCTAGAGCTCGGCTGGGTTTCTGAGTATTTCATAACAACCCAGTTGCCCCATCAAGATGCATTTTTTGTTGTTGTTGTTGTTGAGATGGAGTCTTGCTCTGTTGCCTAGGCTGGGGTGCAGTAGCGCGATCTTGGCTCACTGCAAGCTCTGCCTCCTGGGTTCACACCATTCTCCTGCCTCAGCCTCCCGAGTAGCTGGAACTACAGGCACCCGCCACCATGACTAGCTAATTTTTTGTATTTTTAGTAGAGGTGGAGTTTCACCATGTTAGCCGGGATGGTCTTGATCTCCTGACCTCGTGATCTACCCGCCTTGGCCTCCCAAAGTGTTGGGATTACAGTGTGAACCACTGCGCCTTGCCAAGATGCATTTTCATAAACAACAGTTCTTATGCAAATTTGTTTCAGAGAGGGTGTAGGTAACATTTTGAGTCAGGATTGAGATAGAGTTTTTGCCCACTAGGGCCTTTCTTTCTTTTCCTTTGTAGGAATATGCCTTAATTATTGATCTTAAGCTTTTTGTTGCTCCGGATTAAGTCCTTTTGGGTATGAAACATGAGAGATGGATCCTGTTTATCCTATGTGCCTTTTTCCTATGAGAAAGAGAGCGAGGAGGAAAAGATGGGCTTGCTGGTTTTGTAAGTACTTTAAGGCTTGGCTGAGTGCGAACAGCTCGCATGTTTGAGCAGAGCAATTATTAGGTAATTCTAACTCTGCTTCCACAAGAGTCTCCTTATCAATTACTGAATACCCACTGTGGTTTTTGTTTGGGTGAAGGAGAAAGGACAAGATGGAGGAAGGTGAACAAGAAGGCATAATCCATGTTGCTTCCGGGTTCTTCCTCACCAACTTTCCCGCGCGCGGGAAGATGCAGATCAACCGAGCATGCTCCAGGTGATGTCAATCCGAAGAGATAGAAACTTACCCGGCCACGCCTACGGAGATGCCCCTATCACGCCCTTATCCTGCCCACTGCCCTCCCCCTTCCAGTACCAATGCATAAAAGTCTGCCACTGGCAGGAGCCAGTGTGACTTCTTCGGCCCCCGCATTTGTGGACCGGAGAACATCACCCGAGAGCGCCAGCGCGACTTCCCTGGCCCCCCACACCTGAGGACCAGAGAACCTCGTCCGAGAGTGTATGCATATTTGCAATAAAAGACTGCCACTTTCTTATGTACTTTGGCCTCATGTTTAATTACTTAGCTCTCCTAAATTAAGTTACATTAAATTAAATCAAAACAGTTGGTGCCAAATTAATTTAAATTAAAACAGTTTTTTCCTCAATCACCTGGGAGGAACCATCTATCGTCCTGTCCTGAAGGGAGTTCCTCCTAGGTCTGGTTGGACATTTATATGGTGATTAAGATTTAAATCCCCTGTTAGGAAATCTGCTGGGTTAAGGGAATTATCAGTGGTTAGTGTTAAATCACCTTTTTCTAACAGAGTAGCCCCATACTTCAAGATTTTTGGGTTAGTAAGCTACTTTTTTTTTTTTTTTAAACTTAGGATTGTTCTGAACTGGTGAGGTGTGTTCACAATGAGGTTTCCTCTAAAGGTTATTTTTCTACTTTCTTCTGTTAGCAAAGCAGTTGCTGCTACAGATTGAATGCATTTGGGCCATCCGCAGGTTACTCGGTTAAGGATTTTTGATAGGAAGGCTACGGGTTGTTAGTGGTCTCAGTGTTTTTGGGCTCCGCCCTTGTTTACACTGACAACAAAGTAGTATTGGAGTGCTATAGGGTCATAGAGAAGATCTTTAATTATCAATTATAGGTTTAAATTTACCTTGGCTTTTAAATGAATAGGGTACACTGTTTTTTCTTTACTACCTCTCTCTTTCCCGTTTTTCTTTCTCTCTCTCTTTGACTTTCTGTCTCTTCCTCTCTCTTTCTTTCTTTTTTTAGGTGGATTTTGGAAACACAGCAGAAGGATGTTTGCTCGTTGCCCCCATTTGCTACTGTAGGAACATGTGCCTCCCTTTAATTTACTCAATTCGTTTTCATCCTGATCTATTTTGTTGTTGTAGACCCAGTTCCAGTTGTTAAAATACTGGGTTATCAGTTCTAAGGTCCTGGCCAAGGAGCCAAGGCTTGGAGATTGTATTGCAGCGAGGATTAAGCTGGGTAGAAACTAGGGGAGGAGAGCATCTTACACAATGGGAGAGCAATCCTCCTAGCCATTTACAAACTTGAGGCCCTGGCAAGGGTGGTGGGGAACGGGTCCCACATAACTGCCCATGTCAATAGCTGTATGCCTAAATTGGGAGGGACACCAAGGGCAAGACTCCCTGGGTTCATAGCCTAGGTACCTAAGGCCACAGCATAGAGCTTCCTTAGATCCCTTTGGAGATACAACTTGCTCTAATACTTGGGAGAGGAAATGAAAGTCTGAAGCATTAGTACCTAGGAGGCAGGGATTGGAGGAAGTAGATTCAGAGGTAAGGAGAATTTTGGAGGCTACACTTTCAAGAAAGTCATGGTCAGGACCCAGGAGGTATGGGTCAGAAGGAGAGGTAGGGCACACGCATGGGCGACTGTTGAGTAGAGACTTCTGGCTGCACCATGATCTTGACGGGCCAATGCCGGGAGTTCAAGGTGACAGCTTTCTGCCTCTAGTCGGCCCTTGGTATCCCCCAGGAAATTGTGAAAGCAGAAGCTGGTTCCAGGCAGACCAATGCTCCCAACCCAGAAGGGTTGGGGGTTGTCAGAAAGCCTTTTCCCTGAAAGCCTCACAGTTGAGTCTTAAGTCCGGTGGCTATGCTAATCATTTTTAAATGGCTGACAGATGCCCGGTATTTCCTCTGATTCTAAGGAAGGATGGGACAGGATAGCAAGCAAAAGTGGTCCAATATTACTAACCACTTTGGAGAATCCCCATACAGGCCACCAGATGTTACCAGGCAGGTCTTTGTTCTTAGAGCTCCCAAGATGGTGGCTGGCCACTCCCAAGATGGCGACAAGCCTTTTGTTCTCTGACCTGGGGTTCTTGGCCTCATGGATTCCAAGGAATGGAACCTTGGGCTATGTGGTGAGTGTTATAGCTCTACTAGAAGCCGTGGGTCACAGAAGAGAACCCTGGAACCCAGCAACTAGTGTTCAGTTCGATTAGGATGAACCCAGGCACTTAGCTGCGCAGGAACAATGGCAAGCCTCTAGCCTGACTGGGAGCGGCAATGGGCGCCTTGCTGGATCAGAAGCATAGCGGACACCCTGCCCAATCTGGAGGGGTGGAAGGCAATGGCGGGTCTACGATGGTGGCTTTCAGCAGTGGTGGACAGTGAGTGAAAGCTCAGTTCGAGCTGGAACAAACACAGGCCAGAAGAGTGTGCAGTTGCAAGATTTAATAGAGTGAAAACAGAGCTCCTATACAAAGGGAGGGGACCCAAAGCCTGTAAAACTGTCTTTAAAAAAAAAAGTTTAAATAGTTACAAATAACTCAATTACTGGCCTAGTTTAAATATTACTATTTTTTTAAAAAATCATTATTTTAGATATATCCCATGGAATTTACATTCTATGGCAATTTGATTTCACATTGTATATCTGAAAACCACATAGATGAACTCAGTTAGAAATTTACGTCATTTCTTTTTCTCCTTTAATGAACGTTTCATTCTGCTTTCTCCACATAACTTTTATTTCAATGTTGTGCTTGATGGTGCATTACTGATCAGGCTTTTCTACTTTTCATCAGCAGAAATATGCAAATAAATGGATTTTTCAAATTTCCTGGGATGATAGGATATAAAGTTTTAATCTGTTTCTCTTAAACTGAGTTATTATCACAGTTAGTAGTACATGTTGATCAAAACATAGGGATACTATGAAATTCGATAGTTATTTAATATAGAGGTACATTTCTTTTTTTTTGAGACAGAGTCTCACTCTGTCCCCAAGGCTGGAGTGCAGTGGTGCAATCTTGGCTTATTGCAACCTCCGCCTCCCGGATTCAAGTGATTCTCCTGCCTCAGCCTCCTGAGTGGCTGGATTACAGGCGCATGCCACCGTGCCCAGCTAATTTTTGTATTTTTAGTAGAGACAGGGTTTCACCATGTTGACCAGGTTGGTCTCGAACTCCTGACCTCGTGATCCACCTGCCTTAGCCTCCCAAAGTGCTGGGATTACAGGCATGAGCAACTGTACCCAGCCTAATTATACATTTCTTAATGTGATGGATTAATTTGGTTTGGATCTGTGTCCCCACCAAATCTCATGTCACATTGTAATCCCCAGTGTTGGAGGTGGGGCCTGGTGGGAGGTGATTAGATCATGGTGGTGGTTTCTCATGGTTTAACACCATCTCCCTTGATGCTGTTCTCCTCATAGCAAGTTCTTGCAATAACTGGTTGTTTAAAGGTGTGTTTCACCTCCCCATTCTCTCTCTTCCTCCTGCTCTGGCCATGTAAGATGCCTCCTTCCTGCTTTGCCTTCTGCCATGATTGTAAGTTTCCTGAGGCCTCCCCAAACGTAGAAGTCTATACAGCCTGTGGAACCATGAGCCAATTAAACCTCTTCTCTTTACAAATTACCTAGTTTCACGTATTTCTTTCTTTCTTTCTTTCTTTCTTTTTTTTTTTTTTTTGAGACGGAGTCTTGCTCTGTCACCCAGGCTGGAGTGCAGTGGCTGGATCTCAGCTCACTGCAAGCTCCGTCTCCCAGGTTTACGCCATTCTCCTGCCTCAGCCTCCCGAGTAGCTGGGACTACAGGCGCCCGCCACCTCGCCCGGCTAGTTTTTTGTATTTTTTAGTAGAGACGGGGTTTCACCGTGTTAGCCAGAATGGTCTCGATCTCCTGACCTTGTGATCCGCCCGTCTTGGCCTCCCAAAGTGCTGGGATTACAGGCTTGAGCCACCGCGTTCGGCCTCCTTCCTTCCTTCCTTCCTTCCTTCCTTCCTTCCTTCCTTCCTTCCTTCCTTCCTTCCTTCCTTCCTTCCTTCCTCCCTCCCTCCCTCCCTTCCTTTCTTTCTTCCTTTCTTTCTTTCTATTTTCTTGAGACGGAGTCTCACCGTGTCACCCAAGCTGGAGTGTAGTGGCGTAATCTTGGCTCAGTGCCACTGCTACCTCCTGGGTTCAAGTGATTCTCGTGCCTCGGCCTCCCAAGTAGCTGGGATTACAGGCATGCACCACAACACCCAGCAAATTTTTGTATTTTTAGTAGAGACAGCATTTCACCATGTTGGCCAAGCTGGTCTTGAACTCCTGACCTCAAGGGATCTACCCACTTGGCCTCCCAAAAGCTGGGATTACAGGCGTGAGTCATCGTGCCCGGCCGCACATATTTCTTTAAAGCAGTGCCAGAACAGACTAATACATGGTTGATGCTTGCTAATGCCTTTCAGTAAGTTTAAATATCTACCCTTGAATATTACTTGTTGCTAGAATGACTCAGGATTCAACATCAGTTCTACATTTATTCTTTGTTTTCCGGACACTGAAAAATCATGTTTACAATAAGTAAGTAGATGAGAATTGAAAGAGTTTTATATAGCAGTGTCACTTAAGTCTTGAAAGTTCTTCCAAATTTTATACCAGAAATAACATTGTGATAGGCGAGTGAGGTCAGCAAGATGGCTTACACTAGAGTTGCCTGGCTCTTGTTCCTCCCCTACTTCCCGCCCCAAAAAAGGAAGCAAAACAATAAATAACCAACTATATTTTGTCTAGAGTGGCTGAGAAGTGCAAGGGAGAGCACGAGGAGAAGAGCAAAACTCTCGCAGAGCACAGGAGCCCAGGATAGTGCCATAGGGTGGGGAGTGAGGCATCTGCCTCTGCACACTGTCTCCCCTGCCAGGATTGGACGGGATCCAGGGAGGACTTCTTCCAGGAAAAAGGTAAGCTGAAGACCCTTGGCTGTCCCCAACACCACCACAGATGCCAGAAGTCATTGCTACAGGAGCATCCCCCAACTGCCCCTGTCCTCACGGAGCAGAGTTCAATGTGAACAGTTGCCAGGAGTCTGCCTGGCTACATTATCCCAAAGCAGGAACCCCCTTGACATCCTCAATCCTCATGACCTTAACGGCTAGCATGGGGCCATCTTGAAAGAGGACCCATATCTGTAGTGAGGCCTACCTGGGGACCGGTAGCCGCAAAACCCCTCCATCCCTGAGGTCCTGCCATAATTCCACTGAATTCACATGGGTACCTACAACACCAAAACCCTGGATGCCTGGAGTGTAGGTCCAAAGGAATGACTGGGATCCTGAGCCCAAACCCACAAGGCACCCTATCACCCAGGGACACTGGCTGACCTACACTGCAGGGAGGCCCCTGCAGCCATTGGGCCCCAAGCACCCACTCCAGGATTGACAGCTGGTCTGGAGGTGGCCCTGAACCACCAGAGAGCATCTGTCACAGGCACTCACCTAGTCTTCTTGCCCATGGCAGATAGCCAGCCCACTTCCTCAACCACAACAGTTGAAATATCCAGACAGAAAGTCAACAAAGAAACACTGGGCTGAAACTACACCATAGACCAAATGGACCTAACAGACATTTATAGAATATTCCATTCAACAACTGCAGAATACATGTTCCTAACCACACATGGACCATTCTCCAGGACAGATCATCACATGAAGAAGTAAGAAGTGTTCTCTGCTGAGTTAACCTCTTCAGTGAAACTCTCCCTGACTTAATACATATTTTATTCCATTATTTGATTCCCTTGTCTTGCTTTATACATCTCCATTTCATGATCTCCATCAAAAATGTTATCTGGAATGCATTCATTCATCGAGTGATTATTTCCACCTTTAGATGAAAGGTAAGCTCTGGAAAGGAGTAAACTCTGTTGTTACTGGGCATCTTCTCTTGAGGTTTGAAATTAGGACACCAAAAGTTTGGTGACCTATAGGTGAACTGTGGCAATGGTAGAGGATTCATGCCCTAATTCTTACCCTTCTGAAACATGTTCAAATTTGTGTGCATCCTTACCCAACTCAGCACATATTTTACTTGTGCTTTGTTGAATCCTTGTGGATTCCTCAAAACCAGGTAAGGTCCTTTTAAGAAAAGTTCTTAGCACAGTTTCGCTTTTATCTGGATATCCAATGAAACAGGCAAGCAGGTAGAAGCCCAGAAAGACAATGCTTGCCTCAGTTTACAGGCAATTTAGTCAGTGCTGCCTGACTGGTTTTCCAAATGAATGATATAGTCAAGAGCTTACTTAGCTTATTAAATTACAAATAATAATAATAATTATAATAACAAAGGCAGTATATAGAGAGTTGAAGAAAACATTTATTCAGTGCCTACTCTGGAATGGGCACAGTATCATAAATGTTTATATGTATCATATATATTTAAATATTTTTTAAGCCAGGCACAGTGGCTCGTGCTTGTAATCCCAGGGCTTTGGGAGGCCAAGACAGGAAGATCACTTGAGGCCAGGAGTTCAAGACCAGCCTCGGCAACATAATAATACCCCTGTCTCTACAAAAAAATTAAAAAATTAGCCAGGTGTGGTGGCGTGTGCTTGTAGTCCCAGCTACTCAGGGAGGCTGAGGTTGGAGGATTGCTTGAGCCCACAAGTTTGAGGCTGCAGTGAGCTGAGCTCACACCACTGCACTCCAGCCTGGGTGTCAGAGAATGACCTTGTCTCAAAAATTATATATATATATTCATGTTAAATTTTATTAAAATATATGTATGTATACAAAATATATGCATGCAAAGTACATATATTTTGTATGCATACATATATTTTAATAATATTTAACATGATGCATGAAATTATTACTAAAATTTAATATTTTAAACAATCACTTTAAATTCCCCAAGTACTAATCACTGAGAATCGAGAATGTCAGACCCTGAAGGTTGCTGAAATCTAATCCAAACCAGTCATTTGACACATAAAAACAAAGTGAGGCTCTACTGATGGGGCACTGGAAAGAAAATATTAAGACTAATTTTCCTTTGGGAGGCCGAGACAGGCGGATCACGAGGTCAGGAGATCGAGACCATCCTGGCTAACACGGTGAAACCCCATCTCTACTAAAAAATACAAAAAAACTAGCCGGGTGAGGTGGCGGGCGCCTGTAGTCCCAGCTACTCAGGAGGCTGAGGCAGGAGAATGGCATAAACCCGGGAGGCGGAGCTTGCAGTGAGCTGAGATCCGGCCACTGCACTCCAGCCTGGGCGACAGAGCGAGACTCCGTCTCAAAAAAAAAAAAAAAAAGACTAATTTTCCCTTACAGGTGGACAGCTTTCAATGAATCGTAGAAAAATCTTAATTTATCTTCATTTGGCATGGTAGGCACCTCCAGGTTAGGACTTAAGATAGTGCGGGCCACGCTTCAGAATTTCACCTAAACAGATGTGGTTAAGAATCATCTCTGTGCTAATACTTAGACTCTCCAGGGAAAACTCTGAATTCATCTCTTAGAAATCGGACGTTAGGCCGGGCACAGTGGCTTATGCTTATAATCCCAGCACTTTGGGAGGCCAAGTCGGGGACATCACTTGAGGCCAGGAGTTCAATATCAGCTTGGCTAATATGGTGAAACCCCATCTCTACTAAAATTACAAAAATTAGCTGGGCATGGTGGCACACGCCTGTAATCTCAGCTACTTGGGAGGCTGAGGCAGGAGAATTGCTTGAACCCAGGAGATGGAGGTTGCAGTGAGCCAAGATGGTGCCACTACACTCCAGCCTGGGCAACAGTATGAGACTCTCTCAAAAGAAATAGGACGTTGGTAGAGGACTACATGGTCACACATAAATAGAAAATTTTTAATATTGTTCGTAGTATTTGTATGTGAAATAACATTTTATGGAAGATGGCACAGGAACATTTAGAATTCTAAAACACTTTGACTGGGTGTGGTGGCTCACGCCTGTAATCCCAGCACTTTGGGAGGCCAAGGTGGGCGGATCACTTGAGGTCAGGAGTTCAAGACCAGTCTGGCCAACATGGTGAAACCCTGTTTCTACTAAAAATATGAAAATTAGCCGGGCATGGTGGCGTGGGCCTGTAATCCCACTACGCAGGAGGCTGAGGCAGGAGAACTGCTTGAGCACAGGAGGCAGAGTTTGCAGTGAGCCAAGATGGTGCCACTGCACTCTAGCATGGGTGACAGAGCAAGACTCCATCTCCAAATAAAATAAAATAAAACACTTTAAAAATCAACTTTAATTAGAGTCAGTGTTAAACAGCAAATGGGTATTCTTAGAAGATTATCCTAAATGAAATCTAAGTAGTTAGGGACAGAAAGGTTGAGAATATCTGAGCCCTTTCCAAATCTAACCCATACTGCAGAATATTCCATTCCAAGTTCTCAGAAAGTGGTAAGATATAAAATGCTAAATGTGTGCATTTATGAAAAGAAAATTATCCCAGTTTCAAAGTACACATATAATGGAATATTTAATATGACAAGAGAGTCCGAATTAGAAAATCATTTAAGTTTGAGACATAGAACACAAAGGCATGGAATCAAGCAACCTAGATTTTGCCATATTATAGAAAGCCAGTATATTTTTAAGATATTTAAAGACAAGCGTGCTGGGTGCGGTGGCTCATGCCTGTAATCTCAGCACTTTGGGAGGCTGAGGAGGGTGGATCACCTGAGGTCAGGAGTTTGAGACCAACCTGACCAACATGGTGAAACCCCGTCTCTACTAAAAATACAAAAATTAGCCAGGCATGGTGGCACGTGCCTGTAATCCTAGCTACTCCAAAGGCTGGGGCAGGAGAATCGCTTGAACCAGGGAGGCAGAGGTTTCAGTGAGTCGAGATGCGCCACTGCACTCCAGCCTGGGTGACAGAGTAAGACGAAAGAAAGAAAGAGAGAAAGAGAGAGAGAGAGAAAGAAAGAAAAGAAAGAAAGAGAGAAACATAAGCAGATGAGCAGGTGGGGAAAGAAGGGGAGAGAGAGAGAGAAAAGAAGTGAGCAAATGGAGTTAGAGCGCCACAGAATAGTAATAGTAGAGATGAAATATGAAGTTTTGTTTTGTTTTTTGTTTTGTTTTTATTTATTTATTTATTTTTTTGAGATGGAGTCTCGCTCTGTTGCCCAGGCTAGAATGCAGTGACACCATCTCAGCTCACTGTAACCTCCGCCTCCCAGGTGCAAGCAATTCTTCTGCCTCAGCCTCCCGAGTAGCTGGGTCTACAGGTACCTGCCACCATGCCCAGCTAATTTTTGCATTTTTAGTAGAGACAGGGTTTTACCAGTTGGTCAGGCTGGTCTCAAACTCCTGACCTCGTGATCTGCCCGCCTTGGCCTCTCAAAGTCCTGGGATTACAGGCATGAGCCACCATGCCAGGCTTTGAAGTTTTGTTTTTTTATAAAGGTAAGAGTGATGTTTGATTATATGTTTCTATTGAAGGATTTTTTCCGTCAGTGAATCAATGCTTGACTAACATTAAAGACTAAATAATGAAAAATGACAAATGAAAATAGTATTTAAAAAGTATTTTTAAAATCTACAGAAGGGTCTATGATAAAGATAGAAGCCAGGATAACAGCACTCAAATAAATAAGAGAAAAGGAGTTAAGGAAAGTAAACAAACAATAAAAGTGGGCAGGAATCTGAAACAGAAAAGCTGAAGACTAACAAAATAGGCAATAATCATTAAGTGAAAGATAACGACTCACTATATACGCTTAATTTCCAAAGGGATTGATTTGGAATGCTTAGGTGCTTCAAAAAATGATATATATATATATTATATGTATCATATATACATATATGTCAATTATATACAATGCTTACATGTTATATAAAACATGTACTTCTCTAAAACAGTAGGTCTTTGAACACAGATATAAGCTGAGATTATTAAAAAGAGTAGATTGCTTAAGAGGAAAAGCACAATGCAGTATAAATACAGCTCAGAAGAAGCTTGGATGGATTTATTATCATCCATTGGCCTCTGGACTTGATTAAAAATTGAGGAGACAGTCTCCCTAAAATCCATGTACACTCTCACTCTCCAAACTTTGACAATTTTTTTTGCACAAGCAACGCAGCACTGCCACTTTGGCATTACTACTAACATGGCACTTTTCATGTTGCAATGTTTTAGAGTCTCTTAGAGCTTAGAGAAGATGACAAGGTCACATTTTGGATGTGTGATGGGATAAAGGTGATCATAAAAGTCAAGTATGAGGGGAAATGTCTTAGCTTTATATTCTGTATGAAAATAAATCCAGTAACTCCAATGTTATTGGCAAGTATTTAGTTTGCTTTCTTCTCTTAAGAACTTCTCTTAAGCCGCTGCTTTCTTCTTTTAAGCCAGTGATTTCATGATATTCAACATACAGTGATAGGCTCAGACTCCACACTGACGGACGCTTTCTTAGGCCCACTAATGCTTAACTGAAGACGATACAAATGGGACTGTAAACCTGTTCATGAGCATTCAAGTGAATCATTTTCTCAATGAAAAAAATACATCAGGCTCATCCAGCCAGAGCCCAGAGGGAAGGTGGTAGATGAACATGTATTAAATATAACTCATGCGATAATTGCTTTGATGATCTCATCTAACTATAGTCATGCATCGCTTAATGATGGGGATACATTCTGAGAAATGCGTCATTAGGCGATTTCATCGTTGTGTGAACATCATAGAGTGTACTTACACAACCCGAAATGGTACAGCCTACTATGGTATAGTGTATGGCTCTTAGACTACAAACCTGTATAGCATGTTACTGTACTGAGTACTGTAGGCAATTGTGACATGTGGTAAGCATTTCTGTACCCTAAACATATCTAAACATAAAAAAGGTATACCATAAATATGGTATAAAAGACAAAAATGGTACCACTTGTATAGGGCAATTATCATGAATAGAGCTTGCAGGACTGGAAGTTGCTCTGGGTGAGTCAGTGAGTGAGTGGTGGTTGAATGTGAAGGCTGAGGACATTACTGTACACTCTTGTAAATTTAACACTGAACACTGAGGCTACACTAATTTAAAAGTTTTTTTCTTCAACGATAAAGTAACCTTAACTTACTTTAACTTTTTACTTTATAAACTTTTAAAAGACATCTACCTTGTAGGTAACAGAAAGCTTAAAACACAAACACATTATATGACTGTACAAAAATATATTCTTGATATCCTTATATATAAGCTTTTTTCTTTTTTTTCTTTTTCTTTTTTTTCACTTTCTAAACTTTTGTTAAAATCTAAGACACCAGACCAGATACAGTGGCCCACGCCTGTAGTCCCAGCACTTTGGGAAGCCAAGGTGGGCGGATCACCTGAGGTTAGGAATTTGAGACCAGCCTGACCAACATGGTGAAACCCCATCTCTACTAAAAATACAAAAATCAGCCAGGCATGGTGCAGGAGTACCTGTAATCCCAGCTACTCTGGAGGCTGAGGCAGGAGAATTGTTTGAACCCATGAGGTGGAGGCTGTGGAGAACTGAGATCGCACCACTGCACTCCAGCCTGGGCAACAGAGTTAAACTCTGTGTCAAAACAAAAACAAAAACAAAAACAAAAACAAAACAAAACTGAGACACAAGCACATTAGCTTAGGCCTATATGGGGTCAGCATCATTAAGATGTCACTTAGCAAAAGGAGTTTTCAGCTCCATTATAATATTATGGGACCACTGTCATATATGTGGTTCATTGTGGACTGAAACGTTATGCCGTGCATGACAGTATTAAAATATCTTGAGATGTGTGTGCTATAATGTTTATTTTGCAGATTAAGATGATAAAAGTACTTTTATCAGCAAGAATAGGTAGATAAATTCAGACAGCACTTTGGCTGGAAGACTTAGGAAGTGATATAGCTAAGGCTGATCAAGAGGAAGCGCCTTGATCAGAACTGCAATTCCAGGAAAGAACTCTTTGTCTTCACTGGAGAGCCAAGTTGGCATCTCTTCCAACATTTCCTCTTGCCTGAAATATATGAATACTCATCTAACTGACGTCTGCTGCTAGGACTGTGGCTCAGGGATGACAGTCTCTCTCTGTGTGGTCAGGAGCAGCTAAACTCTGGGTTAGAACTTTGGGAACCTCTGACCTCATTTCTTTCCAGAGCTGTGATTATTATGTCATCTGCAGCAGTAATGACAGTGGCTAAAGGGACATCATGCTAATTCTCTAAAAACATTTCATCCAAGGTATTAATTGTTGTAAACAACTACTAGTGGTTAATGAAAATACCCAAAGAGACTGTCAAAAGTAATTAGAAGAGAAACTTTCCAGCAATTTCCAGAGTGATGGGAAGCAGATATCCTCAGATGCAATAAATAAGTGTAGAGAATTGAATTCTACTTTCCAGATAGACTTATGGTTCCTTTGAGGGATAAATTTCCCTGAATGTGTGATTCCACATACTTCCTCACAAATATTAAATACTCAGACATTTATGATAGAAATAGTGAAATAGAAACACAAGAAAGAGTGGAACTTCCCAGTGAAGATTCTTACTAACAAAAGAAAATTAGATATATATTTTTAAATGAGTGGAACTGCCAAGGAGATAGAAATACATAAAGACCATTTTTTTTCCTCCCACCAATGCCATCTCAACAAAGAGGAAATGCTGATTTTGTCCAAAACTATTAAGAGAGACTTTAATGTAACACTATAGGAGTAACTCCTGAATTAAGCATGAAGGAAGTTTTTGAGGGATTGATGGTTATAGCAGCCTCATTTAAACTGTGGTTTTGGAGAAGTCTAGGAAGTGGAGGCAAACATTGTTATGTGAGAAACTCTATTAAATCTTTTAAAAGTGAAAAGAGGAAGGATTTTTAGCATTTATCATATCCTCTGATACACATATGTCATACCATGTCACCCAGAGAACCTTCTACTTCCTATCCATGAGATTCAATTAGCACGATGTTCTCAGTATAGTAAAATGTCAAAATGATCAGGATCACTTCAGATACATTGTGACATAGTACAGAAAAGTTGCCATCATCTGTGGAAAGAGAGAAACATGAACTGCTTTCTTATCTAGGTAAATGAAAATCGTTTTTGATCATCTTTGCTGATAAAGATGACAAAGAACACATTCTCCAGATAAATAGGCACATGCCACCTGCCAGAGCCTGTTGATCTAGTCCTGTAAGGTTAACACAATATGCACCGCAGCTGCTTATGAAACAACCACAGGGTTAGGGTAGTTGACTCTCATCTGCCCTGATCCATCTTGTTTTTGCAGTAGCCATTCTTGGGCTATGATGGGTCCTATATCCCCTTTATCTTCATGGCTGCAATTATACCTGAGTGAAGTATGACTCTGCTTTACAATATTTTGATCAGTCAAGGTAGTTTTGGGAATAATCACTTACTTCTACTTACTGTAATGAATTTTACTTTATGGGTCATAAAACCAGTATGTGTGCTCTGCCAGCTGCCATCATAATTTTATAATTATAGACCAGGGAGCTGACAATAGGGTAAGTTTGCAGAACCACTGGATCCAACAGAAGATGGACTTGGGGCCGGGCGTGGTGGCTCACACCTGTAATCCCAGCACTTTGGGAGGCTGAGGCAGGCGGATCACTTGAGGTCAGGAGCTCAAGGCCAGCCTGGCCAGCATGGTGAAACCCATCTCTACTAAAGATACAAAAAAATTAGCCAGGTGTGGTGGCACATGCCTATAGTCCCAGCTACCTGGGAGGCTGAGGCAGGAGAATGGCTTGAACCCGGGAGGCGGAGGTTGCAGTGAGCCGAGATCACACCACTGCATTCCAGCCTGGGCGACAGAGCAAGACCCTGTCTCAAAAAAAAAAAAAAAAAAAAAAGATAGACTTAGGCCATGTATCCTCTGGTGTCCACATGCCCCAGTTTAACATTTTTATCATCCTAGTATCAGGGTGAGCTCATTATCTATATCCAACAGTCCTCAATAAATCTAGGCATATTCCCTTCCCTAGTGTTTATTACTTGGGTCCATGGCCAGAAGTCCCACTGCAAAGACTAGGCAGATACAAGTTTTCTATATTTGCAGAGGTTCTGTTGCTTGCATTCTCAATGACACCCAGGTCCCCATTCAAACAATGGGCCCTATGTGTAAGAACTTGTTCGGATATCAAAATTGTGGGAAGGGTCATCATTTTCTGCTTGGTGGCTGACATGAATCTTCTTCTGTACGCCTGATCTTTGTCATTTCTGGTCATAGAAGCTGAGCAGTATCATCACTGGCTGCCCATCCAATCTCATCCCTAGGAACAAGAAGACCTATTTGCCTTTTGCCACAAATCCTTCTGGATCAAGGCCCCCCAGTTTGCAAAGCCAGCCGTTACTTGGAAGATGGTCCTGAAAAATAAAAGTATGGAAGTGGGGAAATGAGACAAGGAAGGTAGAAAAGCCATCCAAGGTGAGGTTTCTGCTCACTCCCACTTGGGGAATCGCTGAGAAATGCTGTGAAACAAACTTGGAATCCTCCCGGTTGAGTATGTAAAGCTGCAACATTTGTCCATCAGCTCTCATGCCCCAGTGTTTGACTTTTACCCCCACAGCCTTGGTACCTGCCTGTGTTCGAACAAGTAAGCTCACGCGATACCAGAGAAAGCCTCAGGCAGAGAAGAGATGCCCAGATGTGAGATATTATGAAGATGATAGCACACAGGAAGCTCTCCTGCCCTACGGCTGCAGGTGAACTCAGGTGGGCCAAGGGAGCACCAGCAGTGTCTGACATACATCTCAGTGCAATCTAGTGAATGAATCAGAGCTTCCATCCCCAGGACAATCAGTGGAACCACTCTATTCCTCTTCATTGAGGACCTGAGAAACTTGCCAAATTGCTTATAAACATGTTCAAAGCGCAGAGCAAGTTCAGAGAATCATATTTTCTCTAAATCCTTATTCATTTCAGGAAAAGACATTTTCTCATTAGAAGACATTTAACAGGGGTCTTTAAGATTTCAAGATTATAAATATCAGCCATGGACATCCTACACTCATGTGGTCTGAGAGTTGCTGATTTACTCTCACTAGGAGGATGTGGCTAACCAAATTGAGAGCCACTGAGACACCTAATTGTGGGGAGAAATTATGGATTTTCCTAAATGACAGAAAATAGTCATGAAGAAGAAATACTTTTTTTTTTTTTTTTTTTGAGACGGAATCTCACTCTGTCACCCAGGCTGGAGTACAGTGGCACCATTGTGGCTCACTGCAACCTCTGCCTCCTGGGTTCAAGCGATTCTCCTGCCTCAGCCTCCCGAGTAGCTGGGATTACAGGTGCCCGCCACCATGGCCGGCTAATTTTTGTATTTTTAGTTGAGACGGGGCTTCACCATGGTGGTCAGGCTGGTCTCGAACTCCTGACCTCAAGTGATCCGCCCACCTCGGCTTCCCAAAGTGCTGGGATTACAGGCGTGAGACACCGCACCCGGCCTGAAATACACTTTTTCAAAGGCTGATATTTTTATATAATCATGGGTACTTACAAAGAAAAATTTAAATACCAATTTACAATGAATGGAAAGAATTTTCCACGAGAAAAATAGTGAAATTAAACTTAGATGAATACATGCTATTTGGTGGAATGTGGCAAAAAACATGTGTTTGTCCTTCACGTAGAGGTGTCAATACTCTTTGCATCTGGATGGGGTCTTTTGAGGACTCACTACCCATGGGCTGCCACACTTGCCAGACACCAAGTCCTGTGGGTGACTGCTAGGCCGGGGTGGTTAAGGCATGGTTGTGTCTCCACTGTTTTTCATCCCACCTGCATATAGTGGGCTCTGAGGCCACACAGGATGGTGGAGCCACATCAGACTCCTGTGCCAGTGGCAGATAAACTTCACGTATTATCTCTGGATTCAGGCAATTTATTTCACTGAAAAATTGTGGTGCTTACTGTTCCAGAAACTGGAATAACCTTCATTGATATGAAAAATATCAACCTTCAACCTAAATAATGGCTCTTGGGATATGACTTTGGCAGAGATTCAGTAAGGTCCTTGTGATCCCCATGTGTAGAAGAGAGCAAGGGAAACATCAGATTTCTTCATATTAGACTGGAATGATTGTGCCTGAGCTGTGATGTGATTTTTTCTGTTATTTTGCAGGTTTATATTTATCGTCATGATCTAGTCAGCAGAATACATTTTCTCTTTTCTTAAATTACGTATCTGCAAATCTTCGGCAATGTTTAAATTTTCCATGTAAACAGAATGGGTTTTTGAAATACAGCTCTTCCAGCAAAAAAAAAAAAAAAAAAGAAATACAGCTCTTTCAAAATCATGAAGACAGCTAGAAAATAAATTTGAATATGAAGTTTATTCAAGAGGCATCCTGATGTCAAAAGTATTTGACTATGCATTGTTTTATTAGTTATATTGCTACATACAAACCACCCCTAAAACTTTGCTGCTTTAAATAAACCATTTTTTTAGCTCATTCTTTTGTGGGCCTGGCTCAGTCAGGCTGTTCTTCTAATCTGTTTCTGACTTAGCTGCATCTCAGCTGGGCTCATGCACACATCTGCAGCCAAGCAGCAGGTCACTCAGGTGCTGCTTGTCTTGAGTGGCATCACTTACGTGGCTGGAGGATGATGATGGTCCACTCTATGACAGGAGTAATGAGGCTGTGCATCTCTGCCATCCAACAGGCTAGCCGAGGATTGCTTGGCATGGGCATGGTTCACAGAGAGAGAGGGGGAATCATGCCTGTCCTCTTGAAGCGTAGGCTCTGAGATGACACAGTGACATTTTGGGGGCTCTGTATTGGCCAAAGGAAGTCACAAAGCCAGACCTGATTCAAGAGGTAGAGAAGTAGGACTCATCTTGGGAGGAGCTACAAAGTCTCATTGTAAAGGACCACACACACCAGGAGGCATGGGAAATTGTACCCATTTTTGCAACTACTCCAAGTCTAGATTTTTCTCTTTCTCTCCCTAGAAACAACTACCCATGAGCATTCAAATTTGTATCAATCGTCTATAATTAAGCCCTCTCCTAATTTGCATATCTTCCCCCAGAACAAGAAAAATCTATTCTCTTTATCAAGATATTCAGTGTCAATTGTCACTTGAGAAAGCCCCTTGGGGGCCTCATCTGTAACTCCATGGGTCTATCAAACATGTACCTGAAAAACGTAACTGTTCAGAAAAAGGCAGGTGGCAGTTTGGGATTGTTCAGCAATACATATTATGTATTTTTTTATATTGTGTTTCTTTCTATTGAGAAAACTAATTCTATAATTCTACTATATTTTTCCTCATAAAAGGGTGGGAAAATATAAAACACAACTAACCCTCTTCCAGCTCATGTAGCTAGATCTTTGATTGTGACTTCATCTTCATTTATGTTGGATATGATTCATGTTTATCTAGCCCTTTGGAATATTGCTTTGGGGACAAATGAGCATGTTTAGAATACGTCTGAAATTTATGTAATCTCAAGACAAATATTTTTTTTTCTATCTTTGCCAGTGTTGTGGAAATATATAATTAAAAACAAAATATTCTCCCAACTCAGAAAACCTCTTCACAAAGGTAAAAGAAATAAAATAGTTTCATTTTTATTTTTAATTTAATTTTGTGAGACAGGGTCTCACTCTGTCACCCAGGTTGGAGTACAATGGCACAATCTTGGCTCACTGCAACATTCACCTCCTGGATTCAGGCAATTCTCGTGCCTCAGACTCCCAAGTAGCTGGGATTACAGGCAGGCACCACCAGACCTGGCTAAGTTTTGTGTTCTTTAGTACAGAGAGGGTTTTGCCACGTTGGCCAGGCTGGTTTCAAACTCTTGGCCTCAAGCAATCCTCCTACCTCAGCCTCCCAAAGTGCTGGAATTACCACCGTGAGCCCCAACACCCGGCTGAGAAATAAAATAGTTTTAATAAGCACTCAACTAGAATGTAATGTGCATCACAGGCGATCCACTAAGAGACTGCAGAGACAGAAAGAAATCTCACCCTTTCATATAGCCAAGCAGATACGATCTGTTACATACATGTTCTCAAAAATAAACAGTAATTAGTCCTTAATTAGTCTTCAAGTAAGATAACTTGATAGCACCATTTATTGCACATAGTTCAGCCTAAATTCACCTGGTAATTGGGGTATCCATCTGTGTTAGTAATGGTTTCATACAAAAGTAAAATAAACTTTGATCTTTATGACAGGAAGTAGTTTTGCAACTGGGAGCAAGGCACCCAGTGGAGTTAGACTCCTACCCCGATGGAAACTGGGAGATAGGGGCGCTCTTATGTTTCAATGAAATGTAAACATCAAGGGAGACAGTGCCCCTATGGCTCCTAGGTCTTTGAGAAAGACATCCCTGGGTCATAAAGTTGGCAAGAAGCTTATTTAGCTTCTTAAAAGCTGTTGTTGTTGTTGTTTTGTTTTGTTTTGTTTCTGTTTTTTTTTTTTTTTTTTTTTTTTTTTTTGGCAGGGTCTCACTGTGTCACCTAGGCTGGAGTGCAGTGGCACGAGCATGACTTACTGCATCCTTGACCTCCCAAGCTCAATGGATCCTTCTGCCTCAGCCACCTGAGTAGCTGGGACTGCAGGTGTGCACCACCACACCCAGCTAATTTTTGCATTTTTTGTAGAGACAGAGTCTCCCTGTTGCCCAGGCTGGTCTCAAAAACCTGGGCTCAAGCGATCCGCCTGCCTCAGTCTCCCAAAGTGCTGGGATTATAGGTGTGAGCCACCGTACTCAGCCTACATGCATTTTGAGACAGAAAAAGAACTTACAGTGACAAATTTTCTAAAGTAAATACTCCAAGAAAAGGGAAGGGAGGGAAATTTCTTCCCTTTTTTTCAACCAGAAGTAAGCCTCATTTTAAATTTGTGTTTGCCCTTGCATCAAGCAAGAGTTCTTCTGTGTTAACCATGGTTGCTAGTGACCATGTTTAGGGTACTCGTAATTCTCATCAGCTTAGAATTTATTCATCCATCCCATCATTCATCAGGTTATAATTAAATCACATACACCAGAACAAGCCTGGACTATGTTTATTCAGAAGTGAATCAGAGAGGCAGATTCCTTTCATCAAAGAAATTATATTCCACAGAAGGAAACAGACAATAAGCAAATAAATAAATAAATTTACTTAATAATTTATTTACAATCTAATTACAGGGGCTGTTGAGGGTAATGACAAATAAAGTAGCATGAAGGACCAAGCTGGATGAGAAGTGTTATTTTAGGAAGAACTTTATGTGGCGATGGTGTTTGAGCTGAGCCGTGAAGGGGGTGATGAAGGACTACAGAGACGATGAGGGCAGTTAGCTTCATTAGCAAAGAGAAATCCAAAAAAAACACTGAGATTTCTGGCCTGAACAAGGGAATAAATGTTAGTGGCCTTTACTGTGAGTGGGAACATAGGGAGAATGTATGTTTATTGAAGCGGAGATAATTCTGTTTCAAACATGCAAACTCTCGGCTGCCTTTTAAACACAAAAGTACAGATGCTAAGAAGACAACTAGTTGTACAGTTTTTAATTCACATATAGTGTGAGAGAGGGAAGGGTATACAGATAATGGGAGTCATCAGTACATAGACCTCATTGAAACCAGGGATCCAGACTTCCTTTTCTGGCTGTTGGAGTGATTTGTGGAAAACTCGTGCTCCCATGAAAAACAGATTAAGAAGGAAATAAGATTTTTAAAAATTAATCTGTATGAAACCTTCAGAGAGCTGCCTAGGCAACATGGATTTGAGTGGGCAGATGGCAAAAGGAAGTGAACTGGTGTGGTGAGCCAGAATTCGTTATCTGATTTTTGCCTATGGGCGTTTGGCTGTTAATAGCGCGAAGGAGCCTGAAAACCCGGGCACAAGGAGGTCTAGGCGGAGTTGCTGCTAAGAGACCAAAAGGTGAACAAAACAAAGTGACAAAATTAGAATGCACGATGGCAAGCAGTCAGGATGTGGGTGGCCAATATCCCAGGGAAAGGAGGTAGAAGGATGAGACCCTAACACCTGGTTTGGTTTTTCCTTCCATTTCAGGCATTTGTCAGATTCTTGGACTGCATTGAGTAGGGGAATAAGAAGGTAGGCAGAAAGCCCCTAACATATGTCCCAATCTCTCCTGGCTAAAAAGGAAAACACTGAATTTCAAGGCCCAACCAAGTCAAGGGCCCCCTTAGTAAATACACTACGCTTTGGGCTGGGTGACCTCAAGGTGCACACCTGAGGTAACATCAAGGCGATCCAGAAGCAGATCTTAAATGTAGCGCAATCTTGGCTGGGCATGGTGGTTCACGCCTGTAATCTCAGCTCTCAGCACTTTGGGAAGCCAAGGCAGGTGGATCCCTTGACGTCAGGAGTTCAAGACCAGCCCGACCAATATGGTGAAACCTCGTCTCTGCTAAAATTACAAAAATTAGCTGGGCATGGTGGCAGGCACCTGTAATCCCAGCTACTCAGGAGGCTGAGGCAGGAGAATCGCTTGAACCCAGGAGGCGGAGGTTGCAGTGAGCGGAGATTGCACTACGGCAATCCAGGCTGGGTGACATAGCGAGACCCTGTCTCAAAAAAAAAAAAAAAAAATGCCATCTTAAAATGCTGCAAATTGGTCTCCTGTCATCTCAGTGCCTTGTCTGATTAACATAATTTTACCCCAGTCTTGATAAAGAAGTGAATAAATTAATCACTTACATAGATCAGTGGAGCATAATGGAGAATCCAGAAACAGATCAACGTATATACGATCACTTGATTTTAAGCAAAGAGGTCAGAGAAATATAATAAAGAACAGTCTTGAGAGTCAGAGGATGAGAAAAGAAAAAAAAAAGAAGAATGATCTTTTCAACACATGGTGCCATGTCCATTGGCTATCCCTACGGAAAAAGTCATTCACAGTAATCACAGGTTTACATATGAAATGTGAAAAGAATAAAGATTCAATTAATAAGTGACTTTGTGGTGGGCAAATGTATCTGAAAAAGGAAACACAGTCCATTAAAGAACAAAATTGATATATTGGATTTCGTAAAATAACTTCAATTTATCAAAAGCCACCACAGAGGAGTACAGGGGAATTTGGGAGGAGAGGTGGGAAATGGAAGTGTTCTATACCTCAATTATGGTGTCATTACACAACCATAGGGTTAACTAGGTTAATTCAAAATATTCTCCACCAGAGAAATACTGGCCATATTCAGGGAGGAGAGGAATTATACCACAAAGGAACTACAGGGCCTGTTCAACATGTGCCAGCAAGACTGGAAGTTGAATATTCAGTGTGTCGCAGTTCTCTGGGCCTTAGAGTTTTCTTCTTTTAGGAGGGAAACAGAATAGAAATGTCTTCATTGGTAACTTTGAGGATTTAATACTTGGAACAATGGCAGTAAGGTAGGAAGTGTCCAAAGTATGGTAAAGTTCCTGGACATCTGGTGGGTAAAGAAAGGAACAAGCCATGAGCAATGAGTTCTCTTTCTTTGTGTAGGTCCAGGGATAGCTCTGGCCCCGCCATGGGCCCACAGCTCCACTTTTTTTTTTTTTTTTTTTGAGACGGAGTCTCGCTCTGTCGCCCAGGCTGGAGTGCAGTGGCCAGATCTCAGCTCACTGCAAGCTCCGCCTCCCAGGTTCACGCCATTCTCCTGCCTCAGCCTCCCGAGTAGCTGGGACTACAGGCGCCCGCCACCTCGCCTGGCTAGTTTTTTGTATTTTTTTTAGTAGAGATGGGGTTTCACCGTGTTAGCCAGGATGGTCTCAATCTCCTGACCTTGTGATCCGCCTGTCTCGGCCTCCCAAAGTGCTGGGATTACAGTCTTGAGCTACCGCGCCCGGCCTACATTTTTTTTTTTTGAGACAGAGTCTGGCTCTGTTGCTCAGGCTGGAGTACAGTAGCACAACCTCAGCTCCCTGCAACCTCTACCTCCTGGGTCCAAGCGATTCTCCTGCCTCAGCCTCCCAAGTAGCTGGGACTACAGGCGTGTGCCACACACCCAGCTACTTTGTGTATTTTTAGTAGAGATGGGATTTCACCATATTGGCCAGGCTGGTCTCGAACTCCTGACCTCATGATCCGCCCACCTCAGCCTCCCAAAGTGCTGGGATTACAGGCATGAGCCACTGTGCCTGGCCTGCAGTTCTGCTGTCAGACTGCCATGGCTCTGGTGCTTCCCTTACCACCTGGGTTTATATCGAGTGCCCCAGTGTGCATGGCAGATGCCATACGAACCATCTCCTTCCCATGTGCCTGTCACCTCACCCAAGACAATGGCTTTGAATCTGTGAAGACCTGTTCTAGCCATGTACCTTCTGAGTGCACCTGAGGGCGCCAAACACATGGTTATTCAATGAGCACATGACGTTCCATTTTCACAGCCCTTCAGGCAGCTTCTAAATTCAATGCATGCAAAGCGATGTCCTCCTCTCCCCACAGACTCATGTTTTCTGCTGGGTTCCTGGTCTTCAAGAATGTCTCATCACCTTGCCTTCTATCTGCCCAGCCTAGACACCTCTTTCCATGGACCTCTCTGTGGCCCCCATGTCCTGCATGAAAGCACTGGAACCTATAAATCCCTTTCCCTCTCTGCTGAGACTCTTGGTCCCAACCCCACGCTCCATTCCCAATGCTCTTGCCTTGGTCCACAGCAACCCTATGTCCCACAGGATCATTTGAGGGCCCTCCCAAACCCTCTGGCCACATGATTTTATTTACTGCTCAGGACCCTCATGACTCCACTTGGCAGTGCAGCTTTCAAGACCTCCTGGCCAGACTTCTCTCCCATTCCACATTTCCAGATGCTCTCATTTCTGCCCATTGGGCCTGCCCTTTACATTGTCTCCTCTGGCTCCTGTGTGGCCTTGGCAGATCCATGCCCATCCTGTAAGTTGAAATTCATTATGGGAGAACACTTTCATCCCATGCCCAGGCAGAGAGCAGGGTGGAGGAAGACCATGGGGTGCTCAGGGCTCATTATGGCAGAGTACAAGGACCAAGTCATGGTCCCTGGGATGGGGTGTGGAGAGACGGGAGGAGGGAAGTAGTGACACTCATGGCCTGAGTTTGCTGGCTGTGGACGTGCTAAGACCCCTTCTGGCATGAAACAGCCCCAGATTCCTCACATGGATAAGGAGGAGACTCTCAGGTTGTGTGGCCTCCCCAGGACATGACTGGGTAGAGGCAGGGCTCCTTGTTAGCCCTGGGTCTCCAAGCCTTCCTGATACCCACAGACAGCCCTACAGGCTGGCATGAGTTGTAGGTGGCTGCCCACCCATGCAAATTTCCGTTGTACTGTCATTGTCCCCTTCTTCAGCCTTCCCTGAATACTAAGAGTGGTAGTTCATAAGTGCCACCATGTGGTACAATGAACAGGGGTGGGACCCTCAGCCAGGCCCAGGCAAGTACTTGTGTGGTCCTTCTTCCTGACACTCAGGATGGATAGGTCTCCTCCAAGCATCTTGGGGCAGAGATGCTCAGGATTATCTGGTGGCTTCAAAACCAACCAACTGCACTTTGGTGGAACAGAATTTTCTTCCCACTCTGCCTAGATCCCTACAACTGAAAACAGTGAGCAGAGGAGCCTGGGTCAGACTCCTGGATCGCTTTGTCTTGCTTCCAAGTTTCTGTCTCTGCCATTATTTTTATCTTTCATAGTCTCTGTTTGTCCTTTTATTTCTTCTTCATCTTTCCAAACTTTTCTCTCTCATATAGATATTCATTCATCCACTCAATCAGTTACACATTCAACAAATATTAACTAAATACCTACTATGTGCCAGGCACTGGGCCAGGTCTGTGGACTGGTCAGAGGAAACTGCAAGAGGCTGGGAACTCAACAGGGATTGGCAGAGAAACTGCCTCGCCTCCCTAGAGCTTGCCAACCTAGCATTACCTGTGCTCTTTTGCTTCCTTGGAATCTTCTGAGCTAGTCAGACAGAACAGGAAAAGTAAAGCCTGAATTCTTTCTCTGGTGAGCCCCAGGGCTTATATAAGGAAATACAAAGAGTAGGTACACACTAAATATTTGCTGAATAGATGATAAATTACAGAGCTGAATTTGTGACCAGAGGGATGCAGTTTGGAGGCACAGGAGAGACTGAGGAAATTGAAGATTTGAGAGAACAGGGGACTTGCTTCTGCTTTTGTTTCTCAGAAGCATAGAAAGTGAATGTGTAAATCTCAATGTATACAGCATTCATAGAATTTAATGTTCACCTCTCTAAACATCAACAATTAAAATTAACCGTAGGGACCAGACAGAGAAGAGACACTCAGCCCTATACTCCTGCACTAACTCTGAACATTGTTTATAAAACAAATATAAGACAACTCTGAAAGGTGGGAAGAAGTCAGGCCAGCTAGTGACCTCAGGACCTGAGGAACAACACAGCTGTGAGTTCTCTGGATTTTCTTTTTGCCTCATATCTTCTGGATTGTGTGCTGGAGAAGCTGGCAACCCCAAAACACCAACAGGCATGCAGAAAAAAAGCTCCTGGAAAAGCCTCCTTCAGCCAAGTAACTAAGAAAGGGGCAGCCTGGTATTACAGGATCTTTGGGGTGTTGCTTTTCTGGCTGGAAACTTCTGTATCTGGTGATGCCTTTGCCTGGGTTCTTGTCCTGCATCCAGGAAGAATGAGGTATGCAGAAAGTGGAGGGTGAGCAAGACAAAGAGGAGTTTTATTGAGTGTTAGAACAGCTCGGAGGAGACCCACAGTGGGTACCTCCTCTCTGCAGACAGGTTGTCCCATCGAGTGTTCAGCTCTCTGCAGAGAGGAGGCCCTGGTTTGGGTGGCTCCTCTCTGCTGGCAAGTCGTCCTGTCATCTGTAGCTTTCAGCAGAGAGGAGGTCCTGGGGAGGGTAGCTCCAATCTGCAGCTAGTCCTCCTGACGCCTGCCCAGCTCCTAGCCGAGAGGAGGCACTGGAGTGGGTCGCTCCTCTCTGTAGCTGGTAGTCCTGATGCCTCTGCAGGTCTCTGAAATTCTCAGCAAAGAGGGTAGCTCCTCTCTGCAGCTGGTCATCCTGTCATCTCCCCAGGGCTTGTATGGGCCTCAGAGGGGAAGAAGTGCATGCCAGTTGGTCCATGGGTGGCCATGGGCAGGCCCAGACAAGGCACCACAGTTTCCCACTCTGGTTGGTGGGACTGGCAGCTCAGTCCCCACCCTTCAGGCCCTACCTGGGAACCTGCCCCCTTCCACCCAGGAATCTGTCTGCCTCTTGCTACTATTCATGGCACCCGGGCTTGGCCTTGACTTTGCTCCAAGATCAGAGCTGGTGCTGGGAGCGGGAAGAGACCAGGCAGTAGGAGCAGGCACTTGTGAGCCTGTGAGGGTAGGGGGGCCTTCCTGGGCCCCCAAGAGTGTAAGAATGCCTGAGTCTACAGCCAGGGTTTGAACAGCTACAGCTGTACCCAGGAGAGCAGGCCTCCTGCCTGCTTCCAGATCTGCAAGACACAGGGAGGCTTGATCAACAGCTATGACTTGGGCAGCAGCAGCCATGACTTAGATAGCTGCAGCCCCACCTGGGAGGATGGGGCTCCTGCCTGCTCTGTGGAGTGGGAGGCCTAGGTCTGCAGTGCGGTTTGGGCTGCTGCAGCTGTGCCTGGAAGGACAGGGCTACTGCCTGCTCCATGGAGCTGGAAGCCCTGTAGAGGATGGCGGGGCAGGGGGCGGGAGGGCAGAGCTCCTGCCTCCTATGTGGAATTAGAGGCCCCAGTCCACCTCCCTGCTTCAGCCAGTGTCTTGGCAGTAGCCACTCTAGATGGACCACTGCTACCATCTCTACCAAGACAGTAAACATTGACACAATAACAGCTCTACTGCAGCCAAACACTATGGAAAAAAAGCTGTGGCCTCACCCCTCTCCATGCCAGCAAAAATTTAATGGGGAACCTAGACTTCCACCTTCACCAAGGTGAAACAAGGTGCTCTTCCAAAAAGGATGTCACAGAAGGTTGAGTGAAGAACCAGAACTTTTTATCCCTGCCCAGCAGTAATGAGATCTTCCCCATGGTATTACTGGAAACCACATGGGGGTTCTGGATTTTCACCCCTACCTGGTGGTAGTGACACACCGCTCCTCATCCCTATTGGGGTGCTATCAGAAGACACCTAATGGAAAGCAGAATTTTGATCACTGCCAAACAGTAACAAACATGTCCTCTGCTCCACATTGTCAGTGGGGAGCAGTAACAACTAACTGCATCCCCAACCCTGGCGTGTGTGTGTCATATGAGGTTGAGTGGAGTGTTGGAAAACTGGATATGTACAGACAGAAGAACAAAATCATACCATCATCTCATACAATATACAAAAATCAACTCAAAATGGATTAAAGATTTAAATGTAAGACTTCAAACTGGAAAACTATAAGAGAAGAGAATTGGAGGAACCTCCATGACATTAGTCTGGGCAATGATTTTTTTTTTTTTTTTTTGAGACGGAGTCTCGCTCTGTCTCACAGGCTGGAGTGCAGTGGTGCGATCTCGGCTCACTGCAAGCTCCGCCTCCCAGGTTCACGCCATTCTCCTGCCTCAGCCTCCCGAGTAGCTGGGACTACAGGCGCCCACCGCCATGCCCGGCTAATTTTTTGTATTTGCAGTAGAGACGGGGTTTCACCGTGTTAGCCAGGATGGTCTTGATCTCATGACCTCACGATCCGCCCACCTTGGCCTCCCAAAGTGCTGAGATTACAAACATGAGCCACCGTGCCCGGCCTGGGCAATGATTTTTTTTTTTATATGACCCCAAAAGCACACGCAACAAAAGCAAAAATAGACAAATGGGATTGCATCAAACTAAAAAGTTTCTGCAGAGCAAAGAAATCAATCAATAGAGTGAAGAGACAACCTATGGAATAGGAGAAAATATTTGCAAATGACACATCTAAATGGTTAATATAAAAAATATATAAGGTACTACTCAAACAGCTCGCTAGTGAGAAAAAAATAACCTGATTTAAATATCAACAAAAGACCTGAATAGATATTTTTCCAAAGAAGACATACAAATGGCCATGAGGTATATGGAAAAAATGCTCAACATCAATAACCATTAAGGAAATGCAAATTAAACCCACAGTGAGATATAACCGCACACCTGTGAGGATGGCTATTTGATTATCAAAAAGACAAAAAATAGAAAGTATTAATGAGGATATGGAGAAAAATGAACTCTTGTACACTGCTGGTGGGAATGTAAATTGGTACAGCCATTACGGAAAACAGTATAGAAGTTCCTCAATAAATTGAAAACAAGACTACCATAGATTCAGCAGTCTCATTTCTGAGTATATATCCAAAGGAACTGAAATCAGTTATGTCCAAGAGGTATCTGCTCTCCTATATTCACTGCAGCATTATTCACAATAGCCAAGATATGGAAACAACCACAGGGTCCATCAGCAGCTGAATGGATAAAGAAAAGGGAATGCTATTCAGCCTTTAAAAAGAAGGAAATCCTGTCATTTGCAACAACATGGATGCACCTAGAGAACAGTATGTAAAGGAAATAAGCCAGGCACAAAGACAAATACAGCATGATCCTACTTCATGTGGAATCTTGGAACATTAGGAAGGAAGAAATAATAACAGAAAGAGTAAAATTATGGGTAAATATATTTTTCTTCTCTTTGAACAGATGAAGCAAAAATTATAACATTGATATTGTTCTAGATAGATACACAGGAAATATTTAAGACTATTATATTATAAATAGAAGAGAATAAATAGACTTAAAGGGACATATGGTCTCTAAACATCACTCAAACTTATAAAATGTGGGCCTCAGTAGATTGTGATAAGTTATATACATATAATGTAATACATAGTACTATCATTTTAAAAATCTATGTAAAGAAATACACTCACAAACATTATGAAAAAATCAAAGTAGAATTCTAAAAAATATTCATGTAACCCACAGGAAGGCAAGGAAAAGAGGGCAAAGAAATGAAAAAGAATACATAGAAAACTTAAAAATAAATAAAATGACAGTGTTAAGACCTAAAATATCAATAATTCCACTAAATGTAAATGGTACAAATACATCAATTGAAAGACCTGGCACAGTGTATTTTTAAAATGACCCAACTATGTACTGTATACATGAAACTCACCTCAAATATAATTGTACAGGTAGATTGGAAGTAAAAGGATGGAAAACAATATACTGTGCAAGCAATAATCAAAAGAAAACAGTAGTAGTTGTATTGACATCAGGTAAATTAGATTTCAGAGCAAGAAAATTACCAGGGACAAAGAGAAACATTACCTAATAGTAAAAGAGTCATTAACCAAGACATAATTCGAAATGTATATATACCAAATAACAGGGCTGGAAAATACATGAAGCAAAAATGGATAGAGCTGCAAGGAAACATAGACAAATCTACAATTATAGTTGAAATTTCAACACTGCTTTCTCAACAATTGACAGACTAACTAGACAGAATATCAACAAGTATACAGAAGAGTTCAACAACATTATCAACCAACATAATCTAATCAACATTTATAGAACACTCTGTCCAACAACAGTAGAATATACATTCTTTTCAAGCTCCCATGGAACATTTACCAAGATGGACCATATCCTGGGCCGCATAACAAACTTCAACAAATTAAAAAGAATTGAAATTATAGACTGGGCATGGTGGCTCATCCCTGTAATCCCAGCACTTTAGGAGGCTAAAGGTGGGTGAATCCCTTGAGCTCAGGAGTTTGAAACTAGCCTGGGCAACATGGCAAAACCCCATCTCTACAAAAAAATAAATAAATAAAATATGAAAAATAGCTGGGCATTGTGGCACACACCTATAGTCCCAGCTACTCAGGAGGCTGAGGTGGGAGGATCACCTGAGCCCCGTGGTCAAGGCAGCAGTGAGTTGCGATTACACCACTGTACTCCAGCCTGGGTGACAGACTAAGACCCTATCTTGGAAAAAAAAAAAGCATTGAAATTATCAAGAGTATGTACTCTGACCACAATGAAGTCAAACTAGAAATCAATAACAAAAAGATACCAATAAAATCTACAAACTACATAAACTACATAAAACTAAGAACTACATAAAAACTAAACAACATACTTCTAAATATCTCATGAGCCAAAAAGAAGTCTCAAGAGAAATTTTTAAAACTAAATTTAGGCCAGGCACAGTGGTTCATGCCTATAATCCCAGCACTTTGGGAGGCCAAGGTGGGCAGATTGCTTGAGGCCAGGAGCTTGAGACCAGCCTGGCCAACATGGCAATATCCTGTCTCTACTAAAAATACAAAAATTAGCCAGGCGTCATGGCTTACACCTGTAATCCTGGCTTCTTGGGAGGCTGAGGCACAAGAATTGCTTGAACCCAGGAGGCAGAGGTTGCAGTGAATCGAGATTGTGCCACTGCACTCCAGCCTGGGTTACAGAGCCAGACTCCATGTCAAAAATAAGAAAGAAGAAGGAAGAAGGAAGAAGAAGAAGAAGAAGAGGAAGAGGAAGAGGAAGAAAGAAGGAGAAGGAGAAGAAGGAGAAGGAGAAGAAGGAGAAGAAGGAAGAAGAAAGAAGAAGGAGGAGGAGGAGGAGAAAGAGGAGAAAGAGGAGAAGAAGAGGAAGGAGAAGAAGAAGAAAATCCAACATATCAAAATTTGTGGGATGCAGCCTAATCAATGCTGAGAGGAAAATAAATAGCAAATATTTTACTTCAGAAAAGAGGGAAAGTCTCAAGTCAATAATCTAAGTTCTAGTCTTAAGAAAATACAAAAATGACAAAAATTAAAAACAGAAAAATGAAATATAAATGAAATAAAAAGCTGCTTTTTAAAAAAGATAAATAAAATTGACAATCCCTACCAAGATTGACAAAGAAAAAAGAGACAAGACACAAACTCAATATCAATAATAAAGCGGAATACCAACCATAGACCTTGTAGACATCAAAATAATAATAAAGGAATATTATGATCAACTCTTCACACACAAATTTGATAACTCAGATTAAATGGAAAGATTTATTGACAATCACAAACTTACTACTATTTCCTCAATATGAAATAGATAATCTGAGTAGCCTTATTACTATTAAAGATACTGAATTTATAACTTTAAAATTCTAAAAAAGAAATCTTCAGGTCCAAATAGTATCACTGTAGAATTCTACCAAGCATTTAAAGAATAATTAACACCAATTACTATCTCTTCCAGAAAATGGGAGACAACATCTCCCAACTCATTTTATAAGGCCAGTTGATATGGTTTGACCTGTTTCTCTGCCCAAATCTCATGTCCCATTGTAATCTCCAAAATTGGAGGTGGGGCCGGGTGGGAGGTGATTTGATCATGGAGGCAAATTTCTCATGAATGAAAGGTTTAGTACCATTCACTTGGTCTGTCCTTGTGACAGTGAGGGAGTTTTCATGAGATCTGGTTGTTTAAAAGTGTGTAGCACCTCTCCCCTCTCTCTCACTCCTACTTTGGCCATGTGACAGGCCTGCTCCCACTTCGCCTTCCACCGTGATCATAAGTTTCCTGAGGTCTTCCCAAAAGCTGAGCAGATGAAACATCATGCTTCCTGCACAGCCTGCAGAAATGTGAGCCAATTAAACCTATATTCTTAAGGCCGGGTGCGTTGGCTCAAGCCTGTAATCCCAGCACTTTGGGAGGCCGAGACTGGCAGATAAAGAGGTCAGGAGATAGAGACCAGCCTGGCTAACACGGTGAAACCCCGTCTCTACTAAAAATACAAAAAATTAGCCGGGCATGGTGGCGGGCCCCTGTAGTCCCAGCTACTCAGGAGGCTGAGGTAGGAGAATGGAGTGAACCCGGGAGGTGGAGCTTGCAGTGAGCCAAGATCGCACCACTGCACTCCAGCCTGGGGGACAGAGCGAGACTCCGTCCCAAAAAAAAAAAAAATCTGTATTATTTATAAATTACCTAGTCTCGAGTATTTCTTTAAAGCAGTGTGCAAAGAGACTAATAAACCAGTATTACCCTAATACCAAAACCAAACAGTACAAAAAAGAAAGAAAACTATAGACTAATATCTTTCATGAATTTAGACACAAAAACACTCAACAAGTTAATAGCAAATTGAATCTAACAAAGTGTTAAAATAATTACACATCATGATCAAGTAGAATACCAGGAATGCAAACCTTGTTCAATATTTGAAGAAAATTGATGTCACCCACTATATTAGCAGGTTAAAGAAAGTGACATGATTATATCAATTGATACAGAGAAAGCATTTGAGAAAATCCAACACCCATTTATGATAAACAAGAAAAAAAGAAAACCCTGAGCAAACTAGGTATAGAAGAATTTCTTCAATATCTGTAAAAAACCTACAGCCAATATCTCCCTAAAATCAGGAAGAAAATAAAGATGTTGGCTCTTACCACTGTGTCTCATCACAGTACTAGAAGTCTTACCCAGCATGATAAGGCAAGAAAAGAAAATGGAAGTCATATAGATCAGAAAAGAAAAAATAAAATTGTCATTTGCCAGTGACATGATAAAAATGTTCTATGTAGAAAATTTCAAGGAATATTCAAAATTAACTCCCAGAACTAATAAGTAAGATCAGTAAGGTCATGGGATGCAAGATCAATATATTAAAATAAATCATATTTCTATATACTAACAATGAACACATGGAAATTGAAATTAAAAACACAGACTATTACAATTGCTTCCAAAATTGAAATATTTAGGAATAGGTCTAACAAAACATGACAGAACCAGCATGCTGAAGTGAACATATGCTGATGAAAGAAATCAAAGACCTATATAATGGACAGACCATGTTAATTCATTAGAAACTCAACATCATAAAGATGTCAATTCTCCCTCAAACTGCTACACTGTATAGATTTAATGCAATTTTTATCAAAAATCCAGGATTCTTTTTGTAAACGTAGACAAGTTTATTCTAAAATTTATGGCCAGGTGCGGAGGCTCACGCCTGTAATCCTAGCACTTTGGGAGCCCAAGGCAGGTGGATCACCTGGAAGAAAATACAAAATCCAGAAATAAACTCCCACAAATATGCCAGCTGCATCCTTAGAAAGGTATAAGAACAATTCAACAAAGGAAAGGGAGCTTTCTCAACAAATGGTTCTCTAAAAATTGGCAGAAGCAAAAAGAAGAGGAGGAGGGGCAGGGAGAAGGGGAAGAAAAGACATTCATCATCCTTAATTATTATAAAAGTATAAATCCAGAGCATGGTGAGATATCACTGCACTCCTATTGGACTGCTAAATTAAAAAAACAGTAGTGGTTAACAGAGCCTGGGGGGAAGGGGTTACAGGGAATTATTGTTTAATGGGTACACGTTTCAGTTGGGATGATGAAAACGTTCTGAAGAATGGGTAGTGGTGACGGTTGCACAAAAGAGTGAAAATAATGCCACAGACCTGTATGCTTAGAAATGGCTGAAATGGTAAATTGTATGTTTTGAAATTTTAATGACAATACCAAATGCTGACAGTACTAAGTACCAAAGATGTGGAGAAACTATGTTGGTGGGAATGTAAAATGGTAAAATCAATCTGGAAAATAGTTTGTCGATTTCTTCACAAAGTAAACATAACTTGTCATAGAACTTACTGAACTCCTTGATGTCTATCCGAGAAAAAGGAAAGCTGTGTCCACACAAAAACATGTATACAACTATTCAGAGCAACTTTATTTGCAATAACCAAAAAGTGGAGACAACGAAAATGTCCTTCAATAGGTGAATAGTTAAATCCACTGTAGTACAGCCATACCATGGAATACTACACAGCAATAAAAATGAACTAACTATTGATACACACTACAGTTAGGATGGACCTCAAGGACATTACACTCAGTGAAACAAAATCCAGTCAAATACCATAGAGTTCCATTTATATAGCATTCTCCAGATGACAAAATTATAGAGCACAGATGAGTGGTGACCAGGGGTTAGAGGTGGTAGGGAGAAGGGAGTTCATGTGACAATGAACAGCTGTGTGTTGGATGTGGTAATGGAATAGTTTTGTGTCTTGATTATGATGGTTGTTACAGATATTCATGTGTCTGATGAACTGGCATAGAACTATACAGACACAGTGCACCAATCATATGCTATCGTTACGTATGATGTAACCATTGAGGGAAATTGGGTAATGGCTATATGGGGCTTCTCAGTACTATTTTTTTTTGAGACAGAGTCTTACTCTGCTGCCCAGGCTGGAGCACAGTGGTGCAATCTCAACTCACTGCAACCTCCACCTCCTGGGTTCAAACAATTCCCTGCCTCAGCCTCCTGAGTAGCTGGGATTACAGGCGCCTGCCACCACGCCCGGCTAATTTTTGTATTTTTTTTAGTAGAGACCGGGTTTCACTATCTTGGCCAGGCTGGTCTTGAACTCCTGACCTTGTGATCTACCCGCCTCGGCCTCCCAAAGTGCTGGAATTACAGGTGCGAGCCACCACGCCCAGCCAGTACTATTTTTATAACTTCCTATGACTATATAATTATCTTAAAATAAAAAAGTTAAAAAAAATTAACTGTAGACATTTGAGATGAAAAATTTCGGCCGGGCGCGGTGGCTCAAGCCTGTAATCCCAGCACTTTGGGAGGCCGAGGCGGGCGGATCACGAGGTCAGGAGATCGAGACCATCCTGGCTAACATGGTGAAACCCCGTCTCTACTAAAAAAAATACAAAAAACTAGCCGGGCGTGGTGGCGGGCGCCTGTAGTCCCAGCTACTCGGAGGCTGAGGCAGGAGAATGGCCTGAACCTGGGAGGCGGAGCTTGCAGTGAGCCGAGATCGCGCCACTGCACTCCAGCCTGGGTGACACAGCGCGAGACTCCGTCTCAAAAAAAAAAAAAAAAAGAAAAATTTCCTAAGCTTTTTCCCATTCAAACCAATGGAAAGCAATGTTTCCCTGAGGTCGTGGAATTATAAACACAGATATCTGAGCTGAGTGGTAACAGAGTGGGGTCCACAGAACGGTCCCACCATCGGTTCTGCGGGTGCTGTGCTGCTCTCTTTAGCTCAGCCATCTCTTCTTCAGTGATAGAGCTCAGGGCCAAGTGACCATGATAGGCCCCACCCACAGCAGCAAAAGGCCAGGAGGCCTGGCTGCGTTCCCAGTAGCACAGGCACTGGGAGGGCTGCACACATGCCCCTGCTTCCCGGGAAAACCATTGTTTCTTGGTAACTGAGGGGATTGCAGAGGCAGGATTGCCTAGTAGTTAGGAGCATGGCTCTGGAGTGAAATAGCCTGGTGGGATTCCTGACACTGCCACCAACAGCTGTGTGCCTTTGGCCAGGTGATAACTGCCCTGTGTCACTGCCCCCTCAGAGTTGTCATAGGGAGTACATTGGTGGACCTGAAGGACTGGTGACCAGACTTTCTGGGAAAGTATTCCCCAAATTCCACCTGGCTCAGAGATATGGATTTCACAGACTTTAGCGTCTACCATAAGGCCAGAACCATGCTAGACATTTCTTTTTAAAGTTACTCCTTTCAGCAAACCCACTTGAGTTCCATTCTTCAGATAAAGAGCCAAGATACATTGAAATTACGTGATCTTCTCAGAGACTCCCACCCAGAGAGAGGCACAGCTGGGCTGAATTCCCACCGTCCTCTGATGGGCAAGCCTAGCTCCTTCCCCCTGCAGGGACCCCTTAGAGCAGGGCCTCCTCACCATGACTGAGCAAACCTGTGTAAGTGGCAGTGAACAAAACTCACACCTGAATCATGCACCTCAACTACAACACCCACATTTGAAAGGAAACCTTCCTTGCCCTGCTTGGAGGAAGTGAGCTCAGTTTTGGGAGAGGCTGGGTTGTGTTTTAAGCCCCACTCTCAGTAAAGCTACAGTGGTAGCCATGGTAGGAGTGATTTTTAATATTTCACATACAAAAAAAAAAAAACCTGCTTTAAGAATTGAGAATCGGGAAAAATTGTTCTTTCACATGAATGGCTGTGCTTCCTTCTCTCAGGGACTGTGGGTGGCTTACCCATGGACTCCCTTGAACTGGAAGCCAGTGTCATCCCTGTAAACATGTTAGTCTCCTATGAGACCATTTGCACAACCTTTTAAAATTATGATTTTTATTTCCATTATAACAAGTTATCAGTTGCATGAATCTTAATCAAAGTTGCCTCTATTTCTTTACATTAGGCCCAGCAACCACAGAAGGAAAGAAAAAATCCTCTTAGCCTAGCATTCTGGAGACAGAATTATATATGTTTATTTGTATCAAGATTTGTCTGTCATCCTTTCCAGTTCAAAAATAAAATATTAAAAGGAAGTTTTAGATAAACAGAATCATGAACCCATAGCAGGAATATATTCATTTTAATATATTCTCCTCCATCATTATCCATGTGCATGAATATTTACTTAAATAATTGTGAGCAAATTTAAAATACCAATTTAGGATCTATACTTGATAGCATTTAACTGTAAATTTTACATTTTAAATTTCACATGGGTTCCCAATCATGATTTTTAAAAGTTTCCTCATATTTCACAAAGTTCGATGTCTCACATTTACAAATTAACTGATAGGCTCTGCAGAGTCACTATACAGCTTACAGTGCTCAGTCCCCGTCCCTGGCTTCTTACATCCTTGAGGTTCCCATGAACACAAAACGTGCCTCTGGAAGAGTCAGGGTACCAAGTCTATCATTTTGCTTCTCTGTATAAATGGAACCATAAATTTGTCCCAAAGCTACTTTGTAGTGGAAGCATAATTTGTTACCCTTTTGCAGTCTCTCCAGTGACTCCCATCAGGGAATGTATCAGGGCCAGTGGATGTGACGCAATAATTGTACCCCAATGTGGGTTGAGATTGCCCACCTGAGCCCCATACCTCTGGAGCCAGACAGAAGTCAGTCACGCCCTGCTTGCACTGGGGACAGTTGAGTTCCCCAGGCTGAGCCAGGGACAACCGGCTGACTTCTGTAGTCCTTCCTTATTTCTCTTAAAGATCTCTCTCATGTTTCCTCTCTTTGGTGTTTCCCTTTGTCACCATCTTTAAAAAATGTATCTTCTGTGTTCTTTCCTGTTTAGTCAGCATTCTCTTTACTTCATTTCTTTGAACACATTTTGTATCTTCTTTTCTTTTTTTTTTTTTTTGAGACAGGGTCTACTTCTGTTGCCAGGCTGGAGTGCAGTTGCGTGATCATGGCTCACAGCAGCCTCCACCTCCTGGGCTCAAGCAGTTCTCATGCTTCAGCCTCCTGAGTGGCTGGGACTACCGGACCATGTTTTGTTCAGTTGTTTAGCATTTTAAACTCAAGGCTAAAAATATATCCACTTTCATTCTTCTCGTAATCATTCCAAGTTTTCCCAATTCCCTCTTCTCTTTGAGCCATTAGAACATAACAGCTAAGAGCACTGGCTCTGGGGCTGACTGCTGGGGTTCAAACCCGGTGCCACTTCCCAGGGGTGTCACTGTGGGCAAGTCACCTAACTTCTGTATGTGTTGGCCCCCACCTATGTGTTCTAAAACTGGTGCCTGGGATTGGTTTTAATCAGGTGTGGCGAAGCGTGCAGACACAGCAATGATTGTCACGAAGGAAGAAGTTTATACTCACGGATCCCTATAAACAAGAGGCCTGGTTCCCCATGCAGGGCCACATGGAGAGCACCAAGGGCAGTCAGGAGGCAGAAGGGGCGGGGCAGCATAGGCTTGAGCCTTTATTGTGTTTTCTGTAAGAAAGGCAGAGTGCAGAAGAGGGTGAGCCTTTTAGAATGGGCTAGTTTAAATGGTTCTGGCTGGCTTTGAGGCATAGGGGCTGTCCCTAGTTGTCTGGTACCTGGCCCTGGGTTGATTTAGGGCAGGAGGAATATTAACTTGCTGTGTGAGACTTTGGTAAAGGAGATGATTGGGGGTGTGGGCTCTAGCTTGGTTCGTTTGCTTAAAAGGCACTCCCCTTTGCTATCTGGCTAGGCCTGGCAGGGGGAGTCTCTCCCCAGTTAGCAAGATCACAAATGCCAGAGCATCAAGAATACAGAAAATTAAAAATATAGAGAGAATACAACTGGCCCTGTGACGAATGGATGCCAGACAAATTCAGAATCTAAGAGAACATGGAGCACCTTGCAAGGTAGCCAGTAATAGGACTTACCTCGTCTAGTCGTTGTGAGGATTAAACAGATGAGCCCATGTAAATTGTTTAGACAGGTGCCTCGCCTGCAGAAGGCACCATGAAAGGTTTGCTGTTACTTCTCCCCTTGCTATGCGCCCTTTACTTCCTGTGCTGTGCCGTCCCTCCCTCTCTGTCCTACTCTCAGGCTGCCCGACTCCTTATCGATCCTTCTTCTCAGGTTTCCCCAGCTGCCTGCTTTAATCTACATTCTCCTAGACAATGTCCGGGCCATTCTCTCACCTACATCTTATCTTGTGCTTAGACTATTACGGAGTTACCATTTCACTTCTCTCAAATTTTACATCTCTTAACTCCTGTGACATTTAGATTTGTCTTTATTGTTGCAATGTGTCTTTCTCTGCCCTTTTCTGGTAGCACCCCACCCCACCACCCCCCAACACACCTTCCTGTTTCTCTTTTTTTTTTTTGAGATGGAGTCTTGCACTGTCGCCTAGGCTGGAGTGCAGTGGCACGATCTCAGCTCACTGCAACCTCCACCTCCCAGCTTCAAGCAATTCTTCTGCCTCAGCCTCCCAAGTAGCTGGGATTACAGGTGCCCGCCACCATGCTCAGCTAATTTTTTGTATTTTTAGTAGAGACAGGGTTTCACTATGTTGGCCAAGCTCCTGACCTGGTGATCCACCCGCCTCGGCCTCCCAAAGTGCTGGGATTACAGGCGTGAGCCACCACACCTGGCCCCCGTTCCTCTATTTCAAATTCATTCATTCACCATTCGGCAATTTGCTTCAGTTTCCTTACATTTGCCTTCTTTCTCATCTGTCTTCTTTTCCATTTTATTCCTCCTCTGTCTTGTCTCACAGTTCACTTACACTTATATTTCCTATCTGTATGTTTTATAATATTTGTGTTTTAATACTTTTAAAATATCCTTTATTTTACTGTTTCTCTTCCCTTGTCATATTTTAAAGTGTTTTATTTCTCAGACCTCTATATCTTTGCATTAATTCTGTTCCTCTACAGTCGAGTCTGTTCCAAGCTTTCTCTCCTCCTGTGTCCTTCCACGGCCCTGGCTCTCTGCATTATTTCCTTTTAATGAAATACAAATCTTTTCCCCTTGTATTTCTCTCACTTCTCTCCACACATCCCTTGTCTCGCCTTTCCCCATGTCCCTTTAGGTGCTTCTTGATCTTTGCTTTTCCTTTTTAATTCCTCACCATATCAATTTGTAATTTTCCTCTCTCTTACTACTGTGTCATAAATGGGCCTCCCAACAACCACTCCCGTGTGTCTGCCTGGAGGCAGCAGTTTTAAGAAGGATTGGCCGCTGAGCCTCACAGAGGGACCCCCATCTTATCCTGCAGTGAAGTACCATAGACTGGGTGGCTTACAAACAACAAATTTATTTCTCAAAATTTTGGAGGTGAGAAGTCCAAGATTCACCTGTTGGCATGGTCAGGTTCTGGTGTGGGCCTTCTTCCAGGTTGCAGCTGACACCTTCTCATGTCCTCATATGACATAAACAGGGCTGGAGAGTGTTCTGGGGTCCCTTTTATTAGGGCACTGGTCCCATCATAAGGACTCACTGCCTGTGACCCACTTACCTCCCAAAGGCCCCCCACCTCCAATCACACTGAGGGTTAGAATTTCAACATAGGAATTTTGAGAGGACACACTCAGGCTATGACACGGTCTTTAGACAATCCCAGAATGAGTTGTCAGGTTCTTGGGAGATCTGTAACTGTGGGAAAGCGTCACATCCCAGGGAAAGCCACCGGCTGGGAGAGCCATCCCCGGCAAGGCCTGCTCCCTTTGCGCGGACCTCTGTGGAGAAGCTGCCTTGGCACGTTCTTTCTCCTCCACTGCAAAGTTAAATGTGAGAAGGTAGAAACCCAGAGGCTGTGCTGGCGCTGAGAGATGAGCCCCACTCACCAGATTCAAGATCCCATGATAGGCACAGACACGGGGCAAGCTGACTCCAATTCCAGGAGTTTGGAACTTAAATAGAGTCATAGAGACACTGGGATCTGATCAAAGTGAGTGCATTCGATGACATTTCCTAGAGGGTCCTGACAACTTCATCTGCAGCTGGGGCTGCCCCAGGTTCTGCACCTCCAGCTCACAGTGCACAGGTGTTGCTGAGCTCCTGTAAACAATGAACAGCACTAACACGTGGGTTTAGGTAGGGATCCCGCCAGCTGTGTGGATGAGGCCCCAGGGGAGAGGCCGGGGTGGAGGTCAGCCCGGGAGTCTGCACACCTGCAGCTTGTTTCTACCACACACAGATGGGCAGGGGTGAAAATCTTTACAAGTGCTGCAGACTTTGGCAAAGCCTTTAAATTCAGAGCAGCCCAGAGAGGAGAAAGGAAAGTGGATGTGGGTTCAGGCTGTGTGAAATGGAGATCCAATTGCCTGACTTAGCTTTGAAGCAAATCTTCTCTTTCCTGGACCTGTTCGGCTTGCTGCAGGCTTCCCAGGTGAACAAGGTAAAGGCCTTCCACCTCCCACTGCCCCCATGCCAGCTGCTTCTCTTGACCAGTTTGAGCACCACTTTGCAGAATAGCAGAGGGCTACATTGAGGCTTTGGGGGTTAGCATCCTTCACTCTGAAGGCCTCATATTCTGTTAAACGGAAAGGACAAGCTGACATCCAGGAGTTGTGCTGACTAAACAGTCCTTGAGGCTCCCATTTCAAGCCCTAGGAAATCAGAACGTCTTCCTGTGAACTCATGGGAATACCCAGTGCTTGTATGAGCAGTGACAGGTCTCTGTTGTTACCATTTCCTTATCTCCCCGCACTGGGGAGTGCTTTGAGAGCTGGAATCCCAGCTGATTAACCTGTGCCGGCCCAGCTCCCAGAACAAATAATAGCAGAGGATTGCCCCTGCTCTTTGATGTAACTCATTGCCTGCTTGTCTCTTCCTTTCTCCCATAGCATTGGAATAGGATTGCAGAGAGCGATTTCCTGTGGAGGTAAGGAAAGGGAAAGGGTAAGGAGGGAAGGGGAGAGGAGATCATCTGACTGCGCACCCGTGCTGTGTACCGAGGCCTGTGTGTGGCTGTGTTGTGAGATATACACAGAAAGTTAGCGTGAGTAGGGGGTTGTGATATAACCAGAGCTCTGAGGAGGTGAACTGACTGAGAACAGCCTGATGGGACTGTGACTCTGTTTCCAGGTCGCTATCTCTGCAGAGATGGGACTGCAGTAACTTCACCAATCAACACCTGGGCACACACACATGGAAGCAATTTTTCCTGCATCAAAGAAGGAAGGAGCTTCGGTTGGCATTGGCACAGCTGCATAACTTTATCTACAAAGTCACTAAGAACATTGGTATGGGGACAGGTGCCCTAGAGGAACATGAGAAACTTGTTTTCAGAGGTCCACTCTATTTGATTTTTGCTGTGTGCAGTTGTGTGTTCTCATTCAGTGAAGGGAAAAGGAATTAAAATTGAACCAGACTGGTTTGCCGTGATGCCATGCGATGTCTCCCTGCTTCCTCTCTTGTCCCCACCATCTGTGCTGAATGAACAAACTAGAGTGATTTTTTTCACAACATAAAATCAGGTCCTGTTACTCCCTTTTTCCTAAGGCTTCTCATCCCTCCCAGGATCAAAATAAAAAATTAATGGGAAACTTTAAAAAACAGGAGGATCTCTTGAGCCCAGGAGGTTGAGGCTGTAGCAGTAGAGCCTACGTATGCATTTATTTAGAGACAGGGTCTGGCCCTGTCACCCAGGCTAATTTTAAAAATTTTTTATAGAGAGAAAGCCTCAACCTCCTGGGCTCAAGAGATCCTCCTGCCTCAGCCTCCTGTGTAACTGGGACTACAAGGGTGCCCCACCACAACCAGCTAACTTTTTTTTTTTTTTTTTGAGGTTGAGTCTTGCTCTGTCATCTAGGCTGGAGGGCAATGACACGATCTCAGCTCACTGCAGCCTCTGTCTCCTGGGTTCGAGTGATTCTCCTGCCTTAGCCTCCTGAGTAGCTGGGATTACAGGCATTTACCACTATGCCTAGCTAATTTTTGTATTTTTAGTACAGATAGGGTTTCACCATATTAACCAGGCTGGTCTTGAACTCCTGACCTCAAGTGATCCACCTGCCTTGGCCTCCCAAATTGCTGGGATTCCAGGCATAAGCCACCATGCCCAGCCATAATTTTTTAATTTTTTGGTACAGATTAGGTCTTACTTTGTTACCCAGGCAGGTCTTGAACTCCTGAGCTCAAGCGATCCTCCAACCTTGGCCTCCCAGGCATGAGCCATTGTACCTGACCTAATCCTGATAACTTTTTTTTTTTTTTTTAAAGACAGAGTCTCATTTTGTCACCCAGGCTGGAGTGCAGTGGCGTGATCTTGGCTTACTGCAACCTCCGCCTCCTGGGTTCAGGCAATTCTCATGCCTCAGCCTCCCAAGTAGCTGGGGTTACAGGCACCTGCCACCATGCTAATTTTTGTATTTTTAGTAGAGACAGGGTTTCAACATGTTGGCCAGACCAGTCTCGAACTCCTGGCCTCAAGTGATCCGCCCACCTCAGCTTCCCAAAATGCTCTGATTACAGGCGTGAACCACTGTGCCTGGACTTGAAAACGCTTTTAAAACTCAGAAAAGTTCTCTGATGGAGATATTTTAATATGCCTTTTATATCTTTGGAAACTGAGGATTAAAAGGAAAAGCAAGCTGGCCAACATCTCCCAAATGGCCAGCCTGCCATGGGAACCTGTGTTTGGATGACTCTGGAGCCCAATTTCTATCTTCTCCATATTGTTACCCAAACCTTCCTAAGAGGGTACAGAAATATTTTAAATTATCTTCTTTTGGTTTGGATCATCCCTTAACTATCTGGTGGCCAAGTCTTCTGTGTTTCCTTCTAGCATATGACATGGAGTTGGCTTATCTCTCAGGAAATAGCCTGACAATGGATGAACAGGAGAAATCAATCATTTGTGGTGTATCTCCAAAGCAAGCGCTTTGCACCTGGGATGTGCAAGAGGTGAGTCTGGCCAATATGTAGCAAAAGTACTGCATTGCATCCATCCTGTTCTGTATGTGAAACGGAAGTGCTGAGAGGAAAATACTCGGAAGTGGTAACAAAAACAAAGTGTCAAATCAGGTTTTCTATCATGTAATTTGTGACCTTTTCATTTGGACCATAGACACACATAGAATTCACTTTTGTTGTTGTTTTTGTTTGTTTGTTGTTTGTTTTTTGAGATGGAGTCTCACTCTGTTGCCCAGGCTGGAGTGCAATGGTGCAATCTCGGCTCACTGCAAGCTCCGCCTCCCGGGTTCACGCCATTCTCCTGCCTCAGCCTCCCAAGTAGCTGGGACTACACGTGCCCATCACCACGCCCAGCTAATTTTTTTGTATTTTTGTAGAGATGGGGTTTCACCGTGTTAGCCAGGATGGTCTCAATCTCCTGACCTCGTGATCCGCCTACCTTGGCCTCCCAAAGTGCTTTGATTACAAGCGTGAGCCACTGTGCTTGGCTGAGAATTTACTTTTTAATTTGTGTTTCTATCTATAAATTTGTGTAAGGTCTTATTTTCTATCAATAACATGGAGTGCATTTGTGAAATAATGTTTGGGCTTTGTGCATGTTTATTACCTGTTCTATTGCCTCTTTGTCAATAATTGGCATTTGTTATATTGGTTTTTTCAGAAAGTAGTCTCTAGCTCAGATGATCTCCAAGGCGCACAAAGGATTTATCTCAAAATTGAGTGTGGCTTTTGTCTAATTGTATAAACTGCAGTGAGGTTCTTAGACCCACAAAGTTTTTGTTAAAGAGAATTACATTGGCAGAAACACTGCCAGCTTGGATTTAAAGGGGCCAAAACACACAAAAGGAAAAGAGGCTTTTTGGATTTCAGAACTTTGGCAGGAAGCAGACTACCAAAACAATTTAGCTGAAAAATTGGGCCACCATATATAGAAAGTAAAGGATGACTCAGACAGAATCAAGAACCTAGAGAGTAGAACCAAGAGTCATCAAAAATCTTTCTTGGGCCTTGGGTCCTAATCAACAAATTGCCAGCATGTTTTCTATTGGATTTCAAAATTTCTTGTAGCAGTGATTCCTATTTTTCCATTTTCGCCTTTTCTGAATGACAGTGACTGTTATCCTGTGCTTACCCCACACTTGTACTTTGGGGATGGTGAGGGACAGGTAACTTGTATATTTAGTTTGAAGATTTTTACATCAAGATAAACTGAATCTACAGAGCTTCATCTATACCTGGACCTAGAAACAATGAGATCCTAGATTCTGCAATGATACTATCATGGTATGAGACACTGAGAGCACTGGGAGATGGTGGATATATTTTCATGTAGGGGAAAGTGAATCACTGGAGGCTATGGGGCAGGCTACGGCTGCCAGTCTCTTGAGATGGCCCAAATATCTTTGCCCAACAATAATCACGATCAATCTTGTGTAGTCCACTGCCGCAGTGAATAGGGCTGACCTGTGGAACCAATAGAATATTGTGGAAATTATGATGTATAATTTCTGAAGCTATGTCACAGAAGACAATTCTTCACTCATGGGTCATTAGCTTTTGGAAATCCAGTCACAGTGTTATGAGAGCTCTCAAGCAGCCCTCCAGAGAAGATCTGTGTGGTGAGGGACTGAGGACCCCTGCCAGTAGCCAACATCAACTTACACAGCTATATGAGAAGCCATCTTGGAAGTGAAACTTGACTTCACCCTCAAGAGACCTACAGCCAGAACTACCCAGTCAAGCTGCCCCTGAATTTCTGATCAAAAGAAACTGAGTTAGCAAAAGCCTGTTTCAAGCCACTAAATTTTGGGATGCTTGGTTATGTGGCCATAGATATTACTGCATAGGCAACATGTTATAGTGTGAGGAATCAAAATAGTGATTACATTTGAGTGTGGGGAGCCATGGGGGAGTTGTGAAATAGAGCACATGCAAAGGGGATTTTGGGAGGGCTTAGAAGTGGTACATTAGCATTCACTTGTGATAATTTATTAAACTTGGTGCTCTTTTCTTGTATGATATACTTCACAATTTTTTTAAAGGCTAAAGAATCATCTAGAAAGAACTATTCTATCTTATATGTAGTGTACAAGGTTGATGAATGAATAACAATTTTAATGATAGTTAATGCGTTCTGGGTTCCTACTGTGTCCTAGGCAAAATTCTAAGTATGTTTCATGAGTTGTGAAACGTAATGACAGCCTCATTAGAAGGCATGATAGAAAGCAACTTGCTGAAGCTGTACTGTTAGTAGGAGGCAGAAGTGATTTGAACTCAGGAAGTCTGATCATTCTTTGCACCTGTTAAGTACCAAGTTCTTGTCTCTGAGCATAGTGCGTAGTTCCTGTTTTCGTGTTCACCCCTCCAAAATATTGAGATGTGGAGAATTTTCATGTCTTTTGCCAGAAGCAAGAAGATCTGATTTGGAAGAGACTTCCAAATAAACATGGACAGAATGAAACCACAGTAGATGTAAGAGTTCCTTGAACATAGATTGTATTACTCTTGTTCTCTAGGGCACCATGATCTGGTCAAGCCCAGTCCAGGAGTTCTATTTCTTAAATCTGGTAACCCTTCCTCAGATGCATCTTGCCATCACTATGGATCAGAAAAAAACTATCAAACTGTGGAACTGTCAGGACAGGGATGCTCTGGCCATTCTCCGCATGCCAGAGTCCTGTTATGGCATGGAAGCCTATCTCACAAAGGATGGCCCATTCCTGACGGTAAGTGAGCCCTGAATTTAGAGGGGACCAAAAAATCAAATGCCTGCTGTTTTGTCAGGCATCCATGTCACATTACTGTCCTATCCCTATTTTTTTTTTTTTTTTTTTGAGATGGAGTCTCACTCTGTTGCCCAGGCTCGAGTGCAGTGGTGCGATCTTTGCTCACTGCAACCTCTGCCTGCTGGGTTCAAGCAATTCTCCTGCCTCAGCCTCCTGAGTAGCTGGGACTACAGGCACACGCCACCATGCCTGGCTAATTTTTTGTATTTTTAGTAGAAACAGGGTTTCACCATGCTGACCAGGCTGGTCTTGAACTCCTGACCTCATGATCTGCCCACCTCAGCCTCCCAAGTGCTGGGATTACAGGTATAAGCCACCACACCCAGCCTATTTCTCTTGTAGTCATCCCTTCCACATACCCTGTGAGTCAATCACAATATATCAATGAATGTTATACAAACCTCCATGCTATCTTGGCCCTTGACTTGCCTCAAGTACATTTCCCCAGCCATTCTTCTAAAAACAAAAAGCCAAAAACTTTCTGAATTACTTTATATGTGCCTCTTTCAAGTTTGTGTTATTGTCCTGTCCATGAACTTGGTTGGGGATAGTTGAGGGAGAGAGATGGCTTTGGGTGACATTGAGAAAAAGCATAGTGTTGATGTGCTAATGAATAACTGTCCTTGAGAATAATGCTTTGGGGCTTGGAAAGTTTTATTCCATGGGATTATCCCAACAGTGTCTCAAGCTAGACTGGTCAGAGGTTTTGATCTCCATTATGTGATTGAAGAAACGGTGGCATATCTTGCAGCTGACAGTGCTGCCTCCTCTGTACTTTAGGATTTCACATATCTTCCTATTGATGTGGTGGGGATGTTTTGGTTTCAGGTTGGTGATGCTGCAGGTAACATCTACACATTTACACTGCCTGGGTTAAGGGATGTTTCTAAAGTTACTGCATCTCAATATGGTATTATATTTCTACACTGCTCTCCTGACAAGAAATGGATATTTGCATGTGGGACATATCGTCGTACCTTGCCACAGGTAGGTGCTGTTCTGTGTATTTGAACTTCAGCATGGGAATGTCAAGTTAGGAAGCATGCAGAGAAACTGCAGAGCTCAGTGAGGACCAGGCACACTGCTCCCTCTCTCAGACCATATCACAAGGGGAATCCATTGTGATGATCAGGAAACAATGTTCTTTGAAGCAACAACATCCAGTTGATGTGGCAAATGTTAACGAAAACTCATTCATGAAGCCTGAATTTGCCAAAGAAATGGAGAAGGGTGAGACAGGTATCAAGAAATAGGTATTGCTGGGCATGGTGGCGTGCACCTATAGTCCCACCTACTCAGAAGGCTGAAGCAGGAGGATCGCTTGAGCCCAGGAGTTCCAGGCCATAGAGTACTATGCTGATAGGGTGTCCACACTAAGTCTGGCATCAATACGTTTACCTCCTGGAAGCAGGGGACCACCAGGTTGCCTAAGGAGGGGTCAACTGGCCCAGGTCAGAAATAGAACAGGTCTAAACTCTCATGCTGATCAGTAGTGGGATTGCTCCTGTGAATAGCCACTGCAATCCCACCTGGGCAACATGGCGAGACCCTACCTCTTAAAAAAAAAAAAAAAAAATTTTGTTTTTTACAAAAATATCTTTGACCTTGTTCTCTTTTGCCTTCTTTACTTTTATCTATGTTGGCTGGAAAGTATAGAGAAGTCCAAAAGTAACTGAATATGCAACAGCCTCTGAATATCACTCTGAGGAAGGCTTTGGCCTTTGAGCAGGCCTTTTGTAGGGGGGCACTAGTGGACTGGGCACCAAAGAGGGAGGAGTTCAGAAGGCAGGTAGTAAAAGCCACACAGTCCTTGACTTGTTCCCCAAGAAGGGAAAATCTGCTTAGCCAACCTCAACTTGACTAAGGGTTCAACATGGTGAGATGGTTTTGTAACCCCTTGGCATGCTTTGGGGACACTGTTCTGTGAATGGGACAGGAAGGATAGGAAGACAGTGAGTTCCTTGTATGCTGGAGTGGTAAGCAGTGATCCCTCATCACTCCTGAGATGTTGAACAAAGCTTTAGCCACAAGATGAGAATTTCTAAGAAGGCTCTTCTGGAGTCACTCCTGTACTGAGAGGCTATAAGTTCCCTTCCCCTGATCGCACACGCGATGCTCTCTTTAGGTATTCCTCACAGAGTCCTTACTGAGACCATCAGAAGGCAGTGCTCCTCTATCTACCTCTCTCCCACATAAATTATGTGTCAGTGCCTGCTGGACCCCAAAGGTGAAAAACAGGCTGACACTGATGTCCCAAAGTAACCCTGAAAAAAAGACAGAATTTGTCACCTTTGATCTAACAACCAAGAGGACTGGAGGCCAAACAGTCATCCAAGGTAGGCTGTGCCACATTAGAAATGCTTGTTTCTCTTCCTCATTACACAGTCATTCATGTTTAGCTATAATAAATGGGTCAGTCTGTAAAAAGGGAGCAGGAGATTTCTTTTTTTTCTTTTTTTTTTTTTTTTTTTTGAGACGGAGTCTCGCTCTGTCGCCCAGGCTGGAGTGCAGTGGCGCAATCTCGGCTCACTGCAAGCTCCGCCTCCTGGGTTCACACCATTCTCCTGCCTCAGCCTCCCAAGTAGCTGGGACTACAGGCGCCCGCCAGCACGCCTGGCTAATTTTTTGTATTTTTAGTAGAGACAGGGTTTCACCATGTTAGCCAGGGTGGTCTCGATCTCCTGACCTCATGATCAGCCTGCCTCGACCTCCCAAAGTGCTGGGATTACAGGTGTGAGCCACCGCGCCCGGCCAGGAGTAGGGGATTTCTTTAGCTGGGGGTGAACCCTCCCCAGTTTGGCTCTAATACCCATGCTGATCTCTACCCCGACCCTGCCCTCTTGGGTGAACACATATAGATTTCCATCATGTTTTAGGGCCTGCATTCCAATGTTCCTTCCCATTACAGGTTTTGCCTCAATGCCCAGGGGATTGTTTATTGTCCACAAACTTCTGTTCGTGTGTCCTAGCACCTGTTAACCACAGTCAGTGATATGTATTTGTCAGGCCACTGGACTACCCTTCATTTTCCTCCCTGGAATGAAGTCTGTGGAAGTGGGGACTATGCTTTTTCATTCAGTGTGAGGATATTGTTCTTATTCAATGATCTGATATTTACTTCCTTATGTGTGTGTATATATGTGTGTTTTACATGAAAACAGTACATAAGATTGCAAGTTTCCAGTTGGCAGCTCATCTGGAGTCCCCTGTTTGGATGGGAGCCAATGATGGATATACGATTGTCTTTACCAATGGGCCATACTTGTTACTCTTCAGCATCACTGGCTTCCTGCTGCAACGATTTGAGGACCACCAGGCAGCCATCAACAACTTCTGGGTGGTATGTATGATTCTCCTCCACTGCCTTTTGATCTGACTTTGACTCCTTGGCCACTCACTCTGGCTATCCTTGGAAGGATCCTCGCTATGTGCTCACCACGTCCAAGAACTCTGTGCACGTGTACGTGTGGGAAGAAGGAGGCCGCCATCCATACCTCAGGAGCTACTATCGCCTGGAAAACATATGGCATGATCCCACAACAGATGAGTAAGCTCTGTTTTGTGACCTAAACATTCCCTGAACACTTTTTTTTTTTTTTTTTTTGAGACAGAATCTCCCTTTGTCACCAAGCTGGAGTGCAGTGGCGTGATCTCAGCTCACTGCAACCTCCGACTCCCGGGTTCTAGCAATTCTCCTGCCTCAGCCTCCCAACTAGCTGGGATTAAAGGCATGGTGCCACCACACCTGACTAATTTTTGTATTTTTAGTAGAGAAGGGATTTCACCATGTTGGCCAGGATGATCTCGATCTCCTGACCTCTCGATCTCCTACCTCGTGATCCGCCTGCCTCGACCTCCCAAAGTGCTGGGATTACGGCGTGAGCCACCGTACCCAGCCAAAAACTTCTAATTTCTACATCAAGATGAATGAAGGGAGAACAGGGATTTTTTTTTTTTTTAAGATTCTTTGAGGATGGATATCAATAAATTCATGCCTGAAAAGAGAATCACTAGTTCTTGAAGTCACGGCACTTGCAATAGATGTTAAAAGTCTTCCCAAAGTGGCTCTCAATTTATATTCCCACGAGCAGTGGATAGATTATGTCCTCAATACCCTGTGTTTTTTTGCTAAGTTGTACCTTTTGTGAGTTCATTAGCCACTTGGTGGCTGCTTCAGTGAGCTGCCTTTCCCTCCATTTTGTTGATTTTTGCCCCTGGTTTGCTTGCCTTTAAATTGTTTTTCTTGAGATTTTACGTAATACACGTAGAAGTCTTGACTCCTAAGTCTTTGCAGACATTTTCTTCCAGATTATTGCTAGTCATTATACTGCTTATAGTGCTTTTTTGGCGACATCTAAGAAAATACATATATCCTTTGCACTGCCAACACCACTAAAAAGAATTTACTGTGAAGCTATACCTCCAATCATTCAAGTACATTGGCTGTTTGTTACAGCAGTTGTGATAGTCAAGAGCTGGAAACTCCCTAAGTGCCCAAACATAAGAGATTGTTTAAATTACCGTCGTATGTCCACACTAGGAAGTATCATGCTGCTGTTATTAACTTTTTTACAAGAATAGGAAAATGTCTACGTTCAGATAATTATTTACCAGTGTTTTGAGGCAAAAATACTTTGAATATCTGTGATCGTGCTTAGCAGACTTTCATGGTTTTTGCTCTCTGTATCTAATAAATTTTAGCCTACACCAATCATAAATACTTATTTCCTTTCAATAACTTCAAATAGGCCGGGCGCGGTGGCTCAAGCCTGTAATCCCAGCACTTTGGGAGGCCGAGGCGGTCGGATCACGAGGTCAGGAGATCGAGACCATCCCACAATATGGTGAAACCCCCGCCTCTACTAAAAATACAAAAACTAGCCGGGCGTGTGGCAGGCCTGTAGTCCCAGCTATACTGGAGGCTGAGGCAGGGAGAATGGCCTGACCTGGGAGGCGGAGCTTGCAGGGGAGCCTTGTGAGATTGCGCCCCACTGCACTCCAGCCTGGGCATGACTCCCCGCCTCAAAAAATTCCCAAATACTTCTCTCTCGGGATTTGTTTTCTGTCTTACATTTGAATGGATGTATAGTGATACCTCATTGCGGTATTTATTGTGCCTTTTCCCAGTGACATTGAGCAATTTATTTGCCATCCACATATCTTCTTTGACACATTTTTTCAAATCTTTTGACCATTTTTTAATTGGGTTTTTAATATTGAGTTTCTTAATATTGAGTGTTGATAGTCCTTTATATATTTGGAATACACGTCTTTTATCAGATAAGGGTTTGCAAATACTTTCTCCCACTCTGCTTCATCTTTCTACTCTCTTCACAGTGTCTTTCAAAGAGCAAGTGTTAACTGTGAAATACAATTTTTCTTCTAAAATGACTGGGCTTGGGGCATTGTACCTACGAAATCTTTGCCTAACCCAAGATCACAGAGATGTTCTAAGATTTCCTCTAAAAGTTTTACAGTTTGGGGTTTTACATTTAGGTCTCTGATGTATTTTGAGTTAAATCTTATAAGGGAAAGATAAAGATCAAGGTGTATTTTTTTTGCATATGAATGTTTAATGATTCAGCACCATTTGTTGAAAAAACTCTTTTTTCTCCATTGAATTGCCTGTGTACCTTTGTCCAAAATCAACCATATTTACATGGGTTAATTTTGAGACTTTCTCTTTTGTTCCAATCATCTATATATGTATCTTATCAAATAACACACTACATTGAAAATGTAACTTTATAGAGACTTCGCAATCAGATAATATGAGTCCACTAATTTGTTCTTTTGCAGAATTATTCAGACTATTCTGGTTCCCTTGTTTTCCAAGTGAATTTTAGAATTGGTTTGTAAATTTTTACAAAAATTCTGCTGAGATTTATATTGGAATTTGTAGATCTAGAGATTAATTAGGGGGAATTGGCATCTTTACTATTTTGGCTCTTTCAATACTTGAACCTGAATGTCTCTTACTGTTTTAGGCCATCTTTAATTTATTTTATCAGTGTTTTTGTAGTTTTTAGGACAAAGATTTTGCACATATTTGTAAAATTTATACCTAAATATTTCATTGTTTTGATGCTATTATAAAGAGTACTGTCTTATTTCAATTTCCATTTTTTCATTACTAGTATATAGAAATATGACTGACTTTTGTATGCTGATTTTTGTATCCCACAACCTTGCTAAACTCATTTATTCTAAAAGCTTTTATTCATAGATTGGTAGAGACTTTGTGCTTTCTCTATGTAGACAATCATGTCATTTGTCAAACAGCTTGCTTTCTTTCTTTTCAAATGTATGCCTTGTTGTTCTTCCCTTTTTGCACTGGCTATAACCTTCTGTGTGGCAGTGGAGTGGAGAGCCAACATCCTTGCATTGGATGAAAAGTGTTTGGTCTTTCACCATTATTATTATTATATTCACTTTATGCTTTTGTAGATGCCCCTTACTGGGTTGAAAACATTCTCTTCTAGTCCTAGATGGCTGAGAGGTGTTTACTATCATGAATAGATGTTGAATTTTCTCAAAGGCATTTTCTGCATAAATTGATATGAGCATATAATTTTTCTTTTTTAGATTCTTAGTAAGGTGAATTATTGATTTTCTTTTTTTGTTAGTGGTCAGGACAGAGTATCTTATTAGTTTTTAATTAACAAATAACAATTACATATTTATGGGTACAATGTGATTTCATAGATGTATATATTATAGAATGATTATATCAAGCTAATATATCAATCACTTCATACAGTATTTTTGTGGTAAAAAAATACTTAAAATCTACTCTCAGCAAATTTGTCAATATGATATACTATTATGAACTACAGTCACCATGCCACAGATCTCTGAAACTTATTCCTCCTGCCTAACGGAAACGCTGGGCCCTTTTACCAACATCTCCTGATTCCCCCTCTCTCCCAGCCTCTGTTAATCACCATTCTACTCTCTGCTTCTGTGAGTTTGATTTTTTTTTTAAGTTGTCACACATAAGTGAGATGATGCAGTATTTGTCTTTCTGTGCTTGGCTTAGTTCACTGAACATAATGAACTCCAGATTCATCCATGCTGTTGCACATGACAAGATTCCCTTTTCTAAGGCTAAATGGTGTTCCATTGTGTGTGTGTGTATATATATATGTATATATACATATACCACACTTTCTTTATCCATTCATCCATTGATGTACACTTAGGTTGATTCCATATCTTGGTTATTGTGAATAGTGCTGAAGTGAACATGGGAGTAATGAGAGTACAAACGTTTCTTCAACATACCGATTTCAATTCCTTTTGATGTATACCCAGAAGTGGGATTGCTGTATCATATGATAATCCTATTTTTAGTGTTTCGAGGAACTTTCATGTTGTTTTCCATAAGGCTGTACTAATTTACATTCCCACCTACAACATACATGGGTTCCCTTTTCTTCATATCCTCACCAACACTTGTTTATCTTTCGTCTTTTTGACCATAACCATTCTAACACCTCTAATGAGGTGGTATCTCATTGCATTTTTAATTTGCATTTCCCTGATAATTCATAATGTTGAGCATTTTTTCACGTATTTGTTGGCCATTTTGTTGGCAATGAAGAACCTTTGCCCATTTTAATATGGTGGTTTTCTTGCTATTGAGTTCTTATATATTTGTTTGTTTGTTTTTTTGTTTTTTTGTTTTTTTGTTTTTTTTTTTGAGATGGAGTCTCACTCTGTCGCCCAGGCTGGAGTGCAGTGGCCGGATCTCAGCTCACTGCAAGCTCCGCCTCCCGGGTTCACGCCATTCTCCTGCCTCAGCCTCCTGAGTAGCTGGGACTACAGGCGCCCGCCACCTCGCCCGGCTAGTTTTTTGTATTTTTTTTAGTAGAGACGGGGTTTCACCGTGTTAGCCAGGATGCTCTCGACCTCCTGACCTCGTGATCCACCTGTCTCGGCCTCCCAAAGTGCTGGGATTACAGGCTTGAGCCACCGCGCCCGGCCGAGTTCTTATATATTTTGGATATTAACCCTTATATGTATAATTTGCAAATATTTTCTCCCATTCCATAGGTTGTCTTTTTGATCTGTTTTCTTTCCTGTGCAGAAACTTTTTAGGTTGATGCAATCCCATTTACCTATTTTTGCTTTTGTTGTCTGTGCATTTGGGGTCATATCCGAAAAATCATTGCCCAGATCAATGTCACAGAGCTTTTCCCCAGAACTTTCTTCTTGTAGTTCAGGTTTTATATTTAAGTGTTTAATCTATTTTGAGTTTTGTATGTGATGTGAGAAAAAGTCCAAACTTATTTTCTTTTCATGTGAATATCCAGTTTTCCCAATGCCATTTATTGAAGAGCTTGTCCTTTCTCCATCATGTGTTCCTGGCACCTTTGTTGAAAAACAATTGACTATAAATGTGCAGGTTTATTTCTGGGATCATTTATTCTGAGCTGTTGGTCAATGTGCCTGATTTTATGCCAATATGCTGTTTTGATAACTGTAGCTTTATAATATGTTTTGAAATCAGATAATATGATGCCTCCAGCTTTATTCCTTCTCAAGATTGCTTTGAGTATTTGGGGTCTTCTGTGGTTCCATATTCATTTTAGGATTGCTTTTTCTATTTCTGTGGAAAAGGTCATTGAAATTTTGATAGGAATTGCATTGAATCTGTAGATCATCTTGGGGAATATGGGCATTTTAACAATATTAATTCTTCCAATCTATGAACATGGGATAGCTTTCCATTTATTTATGTCTTCTGTTTCTTTTATCAGTGTTTTATAGTTTTCAGTATACACGTCTTTTACCTCCTTGGTTCAATTTACTCAAGTATTTCAATTTTGGGTGCTGTTGTAAGTGGATTTTCTTCATTTATTTTATTGGATATATGGAATTTCTGAACATTAAATCAGCCTTGCATTCCTAGACTAAACCCCACTTACTCATTTTTTATTACTCTTTTTACATATTGCTGAATTGAGTTTAATACTTGATGATTGTTGGCTTCTGTGTTTCTGAAGGATATTGGTTTGTAGTTTTTTTTTTCCTTTTTTTTTCTTTTTGAAATGAAGTCTTGCTCTTGTCCCCCAGGCTGGAGTGTGATGGCACGATCTTGGCTCACTGTAACCTCCACCTCCTGGGTTCAAGTGATTCTCCTGCCTCAGGGTGTTATTTCTCCCTTAAATGTTTAGTAAACTTCAGTAGAATAATCTGGGCCTGGAGATGACTTTTTTGAAAAGCTTTTAACTATACATTCCTTAATAGTTATAGTACAACTCAGATTATCTATTTTATGATGGGTGAGTTTTTATAGTTTGAATTTCCAGCAATCAGTCATTTTATCTAACTTGTGAAATGTGTGTAGATTTGTTTCTTTTAATCCTCTTAATGCCTGTAAAATTCGTAATATGAGGCCGGGCGCGGTGGCTCAAGCCTGTAATCCCAGCACTTTGGGAGGCCGAGACGGGCAGATCACGAGGTCAGGAGATAGAGACCATCCTGGCTAACATGGTGAAACCCCGTCTCTACTAAAAAAAAAATACAAAAAACTAGCCGGGCGAGGTGGCGGGCGCCTGTAGTCCCAGCTACTCGGGAGGCTGAGGCAGGAGAATGGCGTGAACCCGGGAGGCGGAGCTTGCAGTGAGCTGAGATCCGGCCACTGCACTCCAGCCTGGGCGACAGAGCGAGACACCGTCTAAAAAAAAAAAAAAAAAAAAATTTGTAATATGAACTTCTTAATTTATAATATTGGTAATTTGTGCCATTTCTGTGTTTTTTGTTTTGGTTTTGTTTTTTGGTCAACCTTACTAGAGGCTTATTAATTTTAATTATTTTTTCAAAGAAACAGCTTTTGGTCTCTTTTTATTTTATTTTATTTTTTTAACCTCTATTTTGCTGTTCTGGATTTGTCTATGTCAGCTCTTAAATTTTATTTTCTTGCTTCTGGTTATTTTTATTTTGCTATTTTTTCTAGTTTGTTTGTTTTTAGACACGATCTGAACCTGTCAGGCTAGAGTGCAATGGGGTGTTATGTCAGCTCACTGCAACCTCTGCCTTCTGGGCTCAAGTGATCCTCCCACCTCAACCTCCCAGAGTAGCTTGGATTATAGGGGTGCACCTACATACCAGGCTATTTTTTAATTAATTAATTATTATTATTATTATTTTTTTTTTTTGGTGGAGATGGGGTTTTGCCAGTTTGCCCAGGCTGCTCTTGAATTCCTGGGCTCAAGCAATCTGCCTATCTCAGCCTCCCAAAGTTCTGGAATTTCAGGCATAAGTCACTGTGCCTGACTTTTTCTAGTTTCTTAAGGTAGATGCTTAGATCATTGATTTCTGACCTCTTTTTGAAATACAAGCATTGGTGCCCCCAAACCTCCACACACTGTTTAAACAACCCTATTTTGGCTTTTATTTTCTAATGGAGTTCCTACATTATTTCCCCTTTTCCCTTCTTTTGGGAGTCATGGACTATTCTAAAATATGTTTAATTTCTACGATTGGAGATTCTATTGTGATCTTTTTGATCATGATTTTCTAATTTAAAGCTGTTATGGCCAGAGAGCATCCTCCATATTTTCTTCATTCTTTTATATTTGTTAAAATTTGTTTTGTGACCCAGGATATGCTCTATCTTGGTGAATGTTCCATGTTTCCATGTGAGCTTGAAAGAATGTTTTGCCTGGCTTAGTGTGGAGCCATCGCCATCCTTAGCACTTTGGGAGGCCGAAAGTGCTTGATCACAAGGTCAGGAGATCGAGATCACGTGGTGAAATCCCCAAGCTTCTACTAAAAATATGGGCTTGAGTTGGAGGTTAGAGTGGGAGGCTGGTCTCAGCTACTGAAGGAGGTGAGAATGGAGTGAACCTTTGAGGTGGAGGTGCTGCAGCGGAGTTTGAGATTGCTCTAATGCACTTCAGCCGGGCAACAGAGCTGGGATTCGATTCAAAAAAAAAAAAAAAAAAAAAAAAAAAAAGAAAAGAATGTGTATTCTTCTCCTGTTGGGCACAATGTTTTATAAATGACAATTAGATCACCTTTGGCTTTATCTTCTCGGCAGTGTCTCTTTCATCCCTTTCTTGATTCAAAGCTATTCTAACAAATTTGCACTCGCGAATTTCTTTTTGGAGATTGTTTGTCTTCAGGGTTGGAGTGTATATTTTATCTCAGTCACTGCAAAGCCCTCTCCCAGCCATATTCTCTGCCTCAGCCTCCCAGGCTGGGACGGCATGCCACCGTGCCTGGGTTAAGGTTTTTGTATTTTAGTGAGACGTTTCATTGTGTTAGCCAAGATGGTCTCGATCTCCTGAGCTCGTGATCCGCCCGTCTCGGCCTCCCAAAGTGCTGGGATTACAGGCTTGAGCCACCGCGCCCGGCCTAAATTTCCGATTATGGATTATTTTTCCTCTTTGTTCTATTAGTTTTCATGTATTTTGCAGTTCTGTAACTTGCTGCATACACATTTTGGATTAATATATCTTCTAGGTTAATTGGCCCTTTTGTTTGTGTGTAATGTCTCTCCTTGTCCCTGATAATCTTCTTTGCCCTGAAGTCTACTTTATCGAATACTAATTTAGCTACTCCTGCTTTATTTTGGTTAATATTTGCATGTTATATTGTTTTTCATTCTTTTACTTCCAACCTACTTATATCGTTATATTTGAAGTGAGTTTCTTGTAGATAGAATCTGGTTGGGTCACGCTTTTTATCCATTATGCTAATCTGTCCTTTAAGTTTAAATACAAAAGTTTAATGGACAAAGAATACTTGTATATATTTATGGGGTACAATATGATGTTTTCTCGCATGTATACACTGAAATGATCAAATTGGGCTAATTATCCATCCCTTCAAATATTTATCATTTATTTGTGGTGAAAACATTTAAAATTTCTTTGAGCTATTCTGAAACATACAATATGTTATTATTAACTATAGCCACCATGCTCACCAGAATTTATTCCTCTTGACGAACTGAAACTTTGTACCCTTTGACCAACACCTCCCTGTTCCCTGTCTAACCCTCTGCTCTGACCCTGCCTAGCTTCTGGTAAACACCATTTTATCTTTTACATCTATGAGTCTAACTTATTTAGATTCCATGTATAAGTGAGATCATCAGGCATGGTGGCTCACCCCTGTAATCCCACCACTCTGAGAGGCCAAGGTTGGGGGATTGCTTGAGCCCAGGAGTTCAAGGCTGCATTGAGCTGTCCATGTTTGCCCATTTTTTAATGGGTTTGTTTTTTACTTGACTTGTTTAAGTTCCTTAGAAGTTCTGAATATTAGACCTTTGTCAGATGCTCGATTTGTGAATATTTTCTACCATTCTATAGGTTATCTGTTTACTCTGTTGATAGTTTCTTTTACTGTGCAAAACCTTTTTTGTTTTGTTTTGTTTTTTAGATGGAGTCTCACTCTGTCACGTAGGCTGGAGTGCAGTGGCACAATCTGGGCTCTGGGCTCACTGCAACCTCCGTCTCCTGGGTTCAAGTGATTCTCCTGCCTCAGCCTCCTGAGTAGCTGGGATTACAGGCATGCGCCACCACACCTAACTAATTGTATTTTTAGTAGAGACAGGGTTTCACCATGTTGGCCAGGCTGGTCTCAAGCTCCTGACCTCAAGTGATCTGTCTGCCTCAGCCTCCCGAAGTGTTGCGATTACAGGTGTGAGCCACCGTGTACAGCCTGTGCAGAAGCTCTTTTGTTTAATTAGGTCCCACTTATCAATTTTTGTTTTCATTGCAATTGCTTTTGAGGACTGAGTCATAAATTCTTTCCCGAAGCCAACACTGTTGTCTAGAATAGTGTTTCCTTAGGTTTTCTTCTAGGACTCCTATAGTTTGGGGTCTTACATCTAAACCTTTAATCCATCTTGAATTAATTTTTGTGTATGGTGAAAGGTAGGGGTCCAGTTTCACTCTTCTACATTTGGCTAGTCAGTTATCCCAGCACCATTTATTGAATACAGAGTCTTTACTCCATTGTTTTTTTGTCAACTTTTGTTGATGATCAGTTGGCTGTGGGTGTATGGCTTCATTTCTGGGTTCTCTATTCTGTTCCTTGAATCTTTATTCTGTTTTTGTACCAATACCATGTTAATTTGGTTATTATAGCATTATAGTATAGTTTGAAGTCAGATAACTGATGTCTCTGGCTTTCTTCTTTTTCCTCCAGATTGCTTTGGCTATTCAACATGGAATCAGGATCTTTCCTGATACCATATAAATTTTAGAATAGTTTTTTTCTAGTTCTGTGAAAAATGACATTGGTAGTTTGATAGGAATAACACTGAATCTGTTGATTGTGGCCATTTTAATGATACTGCTTCTTCTACTCCATGAGCATGAAATGTTTTTGCATTTTTTTTTTTATGTCACCTAGGATTTCCTGTTTTTTTTTTTTTTTTTTTTTTTTTTTTTTGAGACAGAGTCTTATTCTGTTGCCCAGGCTGGAGTGCAGTGGTGCAATCTCGGCTCATTGCAACCTCCACCTCCCGGGTTCAAGAGATCCCCCTGCATCAGCCTCCCAAGTAGCTGGGACCAGAGGCACGTGCCACCACACCTGGCCAATTCTTGTATTTTTAGTAGAGATAGGGTTTGGCCATGTTGGCCAGGCTGGTCTCGAACTCCTGACCTCAAGTGATCCGCCTGCCTCAGCCTCCCAAAGTGCTGGGATTACAGGCGTGAGCCACCACATCTGGCCTATGATTGCTTCTAGTAGTGTTTCGTAGTTCTCCTTATAGAGATCTTTTACCTCCTTGGGTAGATGTATTCCTAGGTAATTTATTTTGTGGGGTGCTGTTGTAAATGAGGTTTCATTCTTGATTTGGCTCTCAGCTTAAACAGTATCAGTATATAGAAATACTACTGATTTTTGTACATTGATTTTTGTATCTTGAAAACTTATTGAAGTTGGTTTCAGTTCCCAGAGCATTTTGGCAGAGTCTGTAGGGTTTTCTTTGTATAGAATCATATTGTCATGGAGCATAGTGGCTCATGCATGTATCCCCAGCACTTTGGGAGGCTGAGGCAAGATGATCACTTGAGCCCCGGAGTTCAAGACAAGCCTTGGCAACATACAGAGACCCTGTCTCTACCAAAAAAAAAAAAAAAAAAAATTAGCCAGGCATGGTGGTGTGCACTGGTGGTCGCAGCTACACAAGAAGCTGAGGTGTGAAGATCACTTGAGCCCAGAGGTTGAGGCTGCAATGGGCCATGATTGTGCCACTGCACTCCAGACCGAGTGACACAACAAGACCCTCTCTGGGGAGATTTAAAAAATACATATTATATATATCTATACACACAGACACACACACACAGACACACACACACACACACAAAATCAATCATATTGTCATATTGTCCACAAAGAGATAGTTTTACTTCCTCTTTTTCTATTTGGATGCCCTTTCTTTCTTTCTCTTGGCTGACTGCTCTAGCTAGGGCTTCCTAGCTAGAGCTATCACTACTATCACTACTCTCACTACTAGTCACTACTGTGTTTACTAGGAGTGGTGAGAGTAGGCATCCTTGTCTTGTTCCAGTTCTCAAAGGGAATATTTCCAGTTTTTGCCCATTCATTATGACATTGCCTGTGGATTTGTCATTGATGGCTCTTATTTCAAGGTATGCTCCTTCAATGCCTAGTTTCTTGAGGGTTTTTGTCACAAAGGGATACTGCATTTTATTGAAAGCTTTTTCTGTGTCTATCGAGATGATCATATGGTTTTTTGTTTTTAATTCTGTTTATGTGGGGAATCATGTTTATTGACTTGCATGTGTTGAACCAACCTTGCTCCCGGGAATGAAGACTACTTGATCATGGTGAATTAGCTTTTTGATTTGCTGTTGGATTCAGTTTGCTACTGTTTTCTAGAGGATTTTCGCGTCTGTGTTCATCAGGGATGTGTTCATCTGTAGTTTTCCTTTTTCATTGCCAATACCATGTATTGAAGAGACTGTCCTTTCTCCATTGACTGTTCTTGGTACTTTTGTTTAAAACAAAAATCAATTGACCTTAAATGTGAGGGTTTATTTCTGGCCTTCTATCCCATTCCACTGGACAATGTATCTGTATGTATGTCAGTACCACGCTGGATTTTTGTTTGTTTACAGTTTGTCTCTGGGGATGAAAACACAAGAACCGGCCAGGCGTGGTGGCTCACGCCTGTAATCCCAGCACTTTGGGAGGCCGAGGCGGGCGGGTCACGAGGTCAGGAGATCAAGACCATCCTGGCTAACATGGTGAAACCCTGTCTGTACTAAAAATACAAAAAAAATTAGCTGGGCATGGTGGCGGGCACCTGTAGTCCCAGCTACTTGGGAGGCTGAGGTGGGAGAATGGCGTGAACCCAGGAGTCAGAGCTTGCAGTGAGCTGAGATCATGCCACTGCACTCCTGCCTGTGTGACAGAGCAAGACTCAGTCTCAAAAAACAAACAAACAAACAAAAACAAAACAAAAACACCACAACCATGATGTTTTGATTACTATAGTTTTGTGATGTATTTTAAAATCTGGTAATGTGATGCCTCCAGCAAATGTGGTAATGAGGTTTGCTCAAGATGGCTTTGGCTATTTGGGGTCCTTCTACACTCTGTATGCTTTATTTGTTGTTTGTTTATAACATTCTGCTGCTGACCAGGGATACTCTGTTTTAATTGGCGTATTCTTTTAGCATTTGAAAAATGTTTTGCCTCTTCCTTCTGGCTTCCATGATGTCTGATGAGAAATTCATTGTCATTCAAATCTTTGTATCTCTCTAGAGAATGTGTCATTTTGCTCTGGTTGAGTACAGGTTATTTCCTTTGTTTTTAATTCTCAGAAATTTGATTAGGATATATCTGGTATGAAATTCTTTGGGTTTAACCTGTTTGGGTTTGATTAACTTTTTGAATCTATAGGTCTATGAATTTGGGGATGTTTTCAGCTATTATCTCTGCAGTGCTTTGTGGGCAGAGGAAGGGGTACCATTTCTTTTTTTTTTTTTTTTGAGACGAAGTCTCACTCTTTTGCCCAGGCTAGAGTGCCAGTCGCATGATCTCGGCTCACTGCAACCTCCACCTCCTGGTTTCAAGCAATTCTTCTGCCTCAGCCTCCCAAGTAGCTGGGACTACAGGCATGCACCACTGTGCTCAGCTAATTTTTGTATTTTTAGTAGAGATGGGGTTTCGCCATGTTGGTCAGGCTGGTCTAGAACTCCTGACCTGAGGTAATCCACCCACTTTGGCCTCCCAAAGTGCTGGGATTACAGAAGTCAGCCACCACACCTGGTCTGGGGTACCATTTCTACTCACGTCAGTGCACTCGGGGAGATAGTCGACAGGATTCCATCTCTGTGTCTTCAGGGCCTGGTGGGGAGGGAGAGAAGTGTCACCTTTACTTGAGTTAGTGCAAGGCAGGAGTGGTCAACAGGGTACTAACCCTACAGTTTCTGGGCTCCTGGTGGAGAGGGGTAAAACTGTCACTTCATTAATGCAGAATAAAAATCGACAACAGAGCTATGCTCCCACCATTCCCTCATCACACAGTGGGGAGGGAAGCATGGCATCTCTTATGATATTCTATTGGAGTAGAACGGGTATACTCAAAAGGAAGCAGAATTCTATTTTAAAATAAAAATCCAGGGCTGGGCACAATGGCTCATGCCTATAATCCCAGCACTTTGGAAGGCTAAGGCAGGCAGATCGCTTGAGTGCAGGAGTTTGAGACCAGCCTGGGCAACATGCTGAGACCCCATCTCTACAAGAAAAAATATATATACATATATATCTAATATATATATAATTATATATATATAATATAAAATATATATATTATATACATTTTTTTTTTAGATGGAATCTCACTGTGTCGCCCAGGCTGGAGTGCAGTAGCGTGATCTCGGCTCACCACAACCTCCACCTCCCGGGTTCAAGCAATTCTCCTGCCTTAGCCTCCCAAGTAGCTGGGACTACAGGCATGCACCACCACGCTGGCTAATTTTTTGTAGTTTAAGTACAGACGGGGTTTCACCGTGTTAACCAGAATGGTCTTGATCTCCTGACCTCGTGATCCACCCACCTCGGCCTCCCAAAGTGCTGGGATTACAGGCATGAGCCACCATGCCTGGCCTACAAGATAATTTTTTTTTTTTTTTTTTTTTTTTTGAGACGGAGTCTCGCTCTGCCGCCCAGGCTGGAGTGCAGTGGCCAGATCTCAGCTCACTGCAAGCTCCGCCTCCCGGGTTCACGCCATTCTCCTGCCTCAGCCTCCCGAGTAGCTGGGACTACAGGCACCCGCCATCTCGCCCGGCTAGTTTTTTTTTTTGTATTTTTTAGTAGAGACGGGGTTTCACCGTGTTCGCCAGGATGGTCTTGATCTCCTGACCTCGTGATCCACCCGTCTCGGCCTCCCAAAGTGCTGGGATTACAGGCTTGAGCCACCGCGCCCGGCCCAAGATAATATTTTTAAAAATTAGCTGGGCATGGTGGCGTGTGCCTGTAGTCACAACTACTTGGGAGACTGAGTTGGAAGGATCATTTGAACCCAGGAGATGGAGGTTGCAGTGAACTGACATGGTGCCACTGCACTCCAGCCTGGGCAGCACAGCGAGGCCCTGTATCAAAAAAAAAAAAAAAAAAAAAACCTCTCCAATCATCATTAAACCAGATAATCTGTCAAATCAGATACTGACAATTCTGGCAATAATATTTGAGAGCAGGTTGAGATTGCTATTCCTGCAAATAATAATCAGTGTAACTTTCCCTGGAAAGAATATTGATATCTTAGTCAAGTTCCAGTTCAGTATTAACAATGGATATACCTACTTTTTCTTTTGTTCACTGATGATCTTATTTTTCCATTGACAGCTGCATCTCCAGTGTGATGTGTGATAATGCAAGCATAGTACTTATGGTGACAGTAAGTGAATACAGCATGCTGGTGATGTATTCTTTGAACACGTAATATGGAAACTAACAAAATTGACCTTGCATCATCTTCTGCAATGTAGTAAAGAGAATTCGTTTGCAAGCCCAGAATGATTATTTTAGTGAAATTTAGATGTTGTGGCCTGAAGTGGTAGCACATGGCTGTAGTCCCTGCTACTTGGGAGGCTGAGGTGGGAGGATCCTTTGAGCCCAGGAGTTTGAGGCTGCAATGAGCTGTGATTGTGCCATTGCACTCCAGCCTGGGCAATAGAGTGAGACCCTTAGAAGAAAATGAAAATTAAAGAACAATGGAAGTGGTCATATGACATGGCTGAAGAGATCTAGTTAAACCATTTTCTTGATTGTAAGAGATAACAAATTCTATAAGGTAATACATGGGCAGTGGAGACCAAGGTAGAAGATAAGACAGAGGGAGAGAAATGTGTAGAATCATGTACAAAGAATGTCACTTGCCAAAGGGAACAGGAATAAGTAGGATCCCACAAGGATCTGCAATTCCCAGATAACTTAGGTTAAAAGGTGGGTAAAATTGAATTGCTGTTGGGCTTTCATTTTCCAGAAACATGGTGGCCCAGAGCAAAGCATGTATAGCACCTCAGCATTGTTCAAAACTACAAACAAGGCCGGGCGCGGTGGCTCACTCCTATAATCCCAGCACTTTGGGAGGCCGAGGTGGGTGGATCATGAGGTCAGGAGACCGAGACCATCTTGGCTAACATGGTGAAACCCTGTCTCTACTAAAAATACAAAAAATTAGCCGGGCATGGTGACGGGCACCTGTAGTCCCAGCTACTCAGGAGGCTGAGGCAGGAGAATGGCATGAACCCAGGAGGCAGAGCTTGCAGTGAGCCGAGATCACGCCACTGCACTCCAGCCAAGACTCTGTCTCAAAAAAAAAAAATTCGTTATTCAAAACATAGTGGAGGCCACAGCAGTCAGGGACATTACTGAAGCAAGCGTCTTCGATGCCTATGTGCTTCCCAAGCTGTATGTGAAGCTATTAATACTGTGTGAGTTGTGCAATTCACAGCAAAGTAGTCAGGAATCAATCTCATGAAGGCCACAAGGACCGAAAACCCCCACCCAGATTTAGACCTGCAGGTGCTGCCCCATGACCCCCACCAAAGCCCACGTAAACAGCTGAGTCCTTCAAGACTGAAGACTATTCTCTGGAGAAAAATAAAATAGAAACTGTACTTAATATTGGATGTTGAGTGTGTCGGTGTCAGATAGGGTGGGGATTTTGTGTGTGTGTTAGACCAAGTGTGAAGCAACACATAGTATTTTCATGGGGAAGAAAGCTTATTCATGTAAATTAAATTTTAATTGTTTGCAGTCATATCCTTGGCCTCACAATTTGCATAGCTGTGTGAAATAAAGAGGGTTTAGGCATCTGTAAAAAAAAAAAAAAAAAACTGGCGCAGTGGCTCATGCCTGTAATCCCAGCACTTTGGGAGGCCAAGGCAGGCGGATCACAAGGTCAGGAGATCGAGACCATCCTCGATCTCGTGAAATCCCGTCTCTACTAAAAATACAAAAAAAAAAAAAAAGCCAGGCGTGGTAGTGGGCACCTGTAGTCCCAGCTGTTCGGGAGGCTGAGGCAGGAGAATGGCATGAACCTGGGAGGCGTAACTTGCAGTGAGCCAAGATCACGCCACTGCACTCCAGCCTGGGTGACAGAGCAAGACTCCCTCTCAAAAAAAAAAAAAAAAAAAAAAAGGTTAATTGGGAATGAAAAAGTTAAGAGAAGCCACAGAAATAATCTAGTGTTATTCTAACACCTCTTTAGTGGCCATCCCTCTGGTCTTAGGTGGCTATGGCCACCCACTTCTGACTCAGACTCAGTAATCCAGGTTTGATTTTCTTTCTTCCTCAGACACGGGAAGCACTACTTGGTAGGCATCATCCAGTGGGAACTAGCTAACCATCCCCTACCAGTGAGGGTGATAAATAGGTCACTAGGGCACAGCAAGGCACTGAAGGATAATGGCTGGTTGTAGCTGGCATAAAGAAGGGGTGTTGAATTTTACCATCTCGCCTCTTCCATTTCCCAGTATGGCCTGAGCTTAGTCACTACTGCTGAGTGGAGGTTAGCTAACTCTAGACTCCAGAGAATTACACAAGGCCATTCCCTTTATGAGAGCACCTCTACCAGATGGCATCACTTTAATGGATGACATTCAAGATAACATGGGAATGGTTTACAGATTTGACTGACATGTTCTATTCAGTAAAAATTTCACAGGAGATGGAAGCATCCCTATCACCACCCACATATGTGTTCCATGGAAAGCACTTGGGACAAACCTAGACCTGCTTCTGATGCCCAGGAGATAAAATTCTAATTGCCCCTGGACCAGGTAGCAACGTTGGGTGAAAACTTGGGAGAAAAATGGATCCTCTGCTGCTGGTTCCAGACGGCCTATGATTTTAACCCCTCCTCTGCTGCTGTGCCTCTTCCTTACCTGAGAAGTTCTTACCCTCACTGGTGTTGACTGTACCTAGTCCGACATTACCTTCTGGCTGCTAAAAGAGGGGTCTATGTGCTTGTAAGCACATTTCACTGTATGTGGATGTCTACAGCAAGCTTTATAGATAGCCAGGGACATACAGCCAAGGGCCAGAATATATCATTCTGCTAAACAGATATATCAAAATCTTCTCCTTTGCCTGGCTCTTCCCACTAAATACATAGACTGGCTGTGAATAGGCTTTGAAATTGTAGTTTGTACCCTTGCAGTATTCTGGGTCCTAAAGATGCTTTCACTGACTCCAAGCCCAGGCATTACAAAATAACATACCATGTAGATTATGATTATGATTATTAAAGAGATCAAGACAAGATCTCACTATGCCACCCAGGCTGGCCTCAAACTCCTGGGCTCAAGCCATCCTGTCTCAGCCTTCCAGAGTGCTAGGATTACAGGCGTGAGCCACAGTGCTGGCCACAATTTTGAAAGAATCTCAGACCATGGGATCAATTGTTAAAAATGAGCCAAAGACAGCCTCCAAGTATTGACTCCGGGACTGTTTATTTTTTATTTATTTTTTAGACGGAGTCTTGCTCTGTCACCAGGCTGGAGTATGTGGCACAATCTCAGCTCACTGCAACCTCCGCCTCCCAGGTTCAAGCGATTCTCCTGCCTCAGCCTCCTGAGTAGCTGGGACTACAGGCGTATGCCACCAAGCCCAGCTAATTTTTGTATTTTTTAGTAGAGACGGGGTTTCACCATGTTGGGCAGGATGGTCTCGATCTCGTGACCTCGTGATCCGCCTGCCTCGGCCTCCCAAAGTGCTGGGGTTACAGACATGAGACACCACGCCTGGCCCTGCACTGTCTGATGCAGGCTGAGACCCATTAGCCTAAGATTCTGGGGACAAACTCAAATTTTTACCTACCTAATTATTTTTTAAATGGCCCAAACAAGCAGATTTTTAGTCCTTTAGAGCCTGCCTGCTTTGCATGCTATCTCCCATGCCATCCCTCCCCACAGACCTCATCTGACAGCTATTGCCCTTTGGTAAGATAGTGCCTTCTGGTTATAACACCCTAGGCTGCTACAGCCATTCAGAGCTCTCTGACCCAGAGATTCCCATCTGCTCCCACGCCCCTGCTGCTGAGCAACATCACCTAGACACAAAGGTCCCCACTCCCATCTCCTCTCCAAGTGTTCCCTTGCTCTCCTCCCCTTCTGGATGGTGGCTCCTGCACCTCAAGCCTCTAGACGGTCTCATGCTCTCACGACCCTACCCAAGCCCCACTCAGTAAAGTTTGCTGCCTCCCATGGTCACATATTTTTCTTTGATCAGCTCCCAGGTCCCTCAAACCCCTACAGATCTGTATCCCAAATATATAAAGAGCTCTCGAAACTCAGTAAGAGGCCAGGTGTGGTGGCTCATGCCTGTAATCCCAGAACTTTGAGAAGCCAAAGAGAGTGGATCACCTGAGGTCAGGAGTTCAAGGCCAGCCTGGCCAACATGGTGAAACCCCATCTCTACTGAAAATACCAAAATTAGCTGTGCATGGTGGCAGGCGCCTGTAATCCCAGCTACTTGGAAGGTTGAGGCAGGAGAATTGCTTGAACCAAGGAGGCAGAGACTGTAGCAACCCGAGATCGCGCCATTGCACTCCAGCCTGGGCCACAAGAGTGAAACTCCATCTCAATAAAAAGGGGAAATAAAATAATTCAAATAAATTCATATAATATGATTACCAAAATGCTGCTTTCAGGAGAATACTTTCCTTTGTGATTGTTGGAAATCTCACATTTGAAAGATTAGCAATACCTCAAATTATTTTGGCATAAACTTGAAAAAAATGAAATATTTAGAAACCATAATTTGAAAAGCAGCAAAATATGTTAATCTGGAAACTAATATATTTTCCTGGGTTACAAGTAAATACTTTATCCCCTTATAAAAGCGCACACACACACACACACACACTCAATCAGAAGCACATGGTTTTATGGCAACTCAGTAGCTTCTCCTTTTTTTCTTTTTTTGAGACAGGGTCTAGCTCTGTCACCCAAGCTGGAGTGCAGTGGTACAAACATGTCTCATTGTAGCCTCAACCTCCTGAGCTCAAGCAATCCTCCTGCCTCAGCCTCCCAAAGTGCTGGGATTACAGGCGGGTGCCACCACACCTGCCGTCAATAATTTTTTTTTTTTTTTTTTTGAGACAGGGTCTCACTCTGTCACCCAAGCTGGAGTGCAGTGGTGCAATCTTGGCTCGCTGCCTCAACCTTCCAGGCTCATGTGATCCTCCCACCTCAGTCTCCTGAGTGACTGGGTAACTGGGATTACAGGCATGCACCACCACCCCTGGCTAATTTTCGTATTTTTTGTAAAGTCGGGGTTTCGCCATGCTTCCCAGGCTGGTCTCGAACTCCTGGGCTCAAGAAATTCTCCCACCACAGCCTCTCAAAGTGCTGGGATTACAGGCATATAGGATCCAAAAGTTGACAGAGTTAAAAGGAGAAATAGGCATAGCTGTGGGAGGTGTGAGAAGGGAGCCAGTGAGAAAGCAAAAGACTGAAGAACAAGGAGACTGGGGTGGGGAGTAAGAAGCAAAGAAGGACCTGTGCTTGGCCTGTCCTCCAGGGGACCCAGGGACCCCCAGTCCAATCATGGACTGAGGACACAGAGGGGCTCAGGAAGTGGCCTGAGGCCCCCTGGCGACAGCAGCAGGGTGGGAGGTGGAACCTGCACAGCATGGAGCAGTGGAAGCCTGGGGTTCCATCTGGAGACATGGGTTCTAGTCCCACTTGCTGTGTTTTTGGGGCATGTCACTCCATCTCCCTGGGTTCAGCCTCCCTGGGGAAGGAGGCTCTCTCCACCCTTCCCCAGCCTGGCCCTCACAAATGATGATGCCAAAACAGTATCCTTCATGTGTGGGGTTAGCAATAGGGGTGCTGGTCAGACAGAGGATAGAGGCAGGGCCTCTGGCATCGTGGGGAGCCTGGATCTTGCTCTGCAGTCTGGGAGAACCCAGGGAGAACCCTGGGCATGGGAGGAAGAGGCAAGAAACCTCTCAGGCTAGATGACGGCCTCTGTGGGCTCACACCGTCCTCTACCCTAGGAGAGGCCAGGGCAAGGTGTGTACCCTGCTGCTTCCTCCTTGTCCTCCTCCGAGGCCTCACGCAGTCGCCCAGTTGGGTCACTCTTCACCAGCGTCAGACCTGGCACCTCGGCATTGAGGGCCAGCTCTTGCCCACAGGCTCTAGAGGCTCTGAGGGTGACCAGGGTCCTTCCGCCTCCTGTGACAGTTTGCACAGGATGCTCCCTTTGGAAAGATGGTTAGGGACTCGCACCTTACAGAAGAGGAACCAGAGGCTTGGAAGAGATGACTGTTCCTAGGTGGTCAGTGCCAGGGCCTGGCCAAAGCCCACTTCTCAAGCTATAAGTCCATGGAGTGTTCCACCAGAACATCATTCCTCAGTGAGCACAGCCTCTGCCTGTCCCCAATGCCACACACACACATCAAACATATACATCAAATATACGTGCGCGCGCACACACGCACACACAGTTCTGCTGCCCCCACTCCAGTCAGCAACCTAGGCTGGGCACAGGCGCGAGGGGTTGTCTCTGCATGGGGGCTTGGGAGTGCCCCACACACATTTCATTGGGTGTGGGTAACCAGGCGCCCTGGCCCCCCTCAACTCTGGATGGGTCTGTGCCTGGCCCTGCTGACTTCTGCCCTGAGATGAAGCTGTAGACACAGACTGTAGCGTGGAGTCTTCCTTGGGTCTCTATTTGCACACCCAGCATCCCACCCAACCTGGAGAGAAAGTGAAGAGAAAGTGAAGAATGCCCAAAATTTGATGTTTCCAAGATCCTTCAGGTGGACAGTGCAGCACACGCCCAAGGAGCACTAGGGCATGGAGTGTGGTGGAAAATTCTGCAAGCCAGGGGGCTGGAAACCAAGTCCTGCTATGGCCATGACCTTGTGGCGCTGAATGACAAAGCACCTGCTAGGTGCCTCGCAGGGCAGCAAGTCCTCGGGCCAGAGGCAGTTTTCTGCCCACTTCTTCACCACTCAGCAGTCCAGAGGCTGCCCTACCATTCGGGCTCCCCTCTCTGGCTTTCAGGTGGCTTGGCCAACGGGACAGGCTGACAGGAGTCTGGACAGTGGGGAGGAGCAAGAAGCCAGGGTAATTATTCCCCCAGCATCCTCCCTCCAAAGCTTCCACTTTTAGCCATAGCCCCACTGGTCCTGATTACTACTCTGTCCCTACCCCTGGAGCCCGGGACTGATAACAGCTGTGCTTCACCGCCCCTTATCAGCTTCCCAGAGCCCGCAGCTCTGTAAGTAGTCTCCTCATTAAACTCTCTTCCAGCTGCATCTTTCCTGGTACATGCTGTCAGTTTCCTGCCGGGAGCTGGACTGATCCAGCAGTTGACAAATGTTTCTTCATTAAATCCTGCCAGGTGCCAGCTTGGGATCCAACTCCATGACACAGGGTGGCTCCTGCCACATGCCAGAATGTCCCCGCCCTTCTCTCCAGAGGCCCAGTCAGTGAGAGGAGGAGGAATTAGAATCCAGGTCTCCTGCCTCCCAGAGCAAGGCTCCTGTCACTCCACTGCCTGGGGCTTCTTGGGCCTGAGATCTTGAGACAAGTCTGGTGGTGGAGGAGGTCTTGAGCAAGAGAGGCTTGAATCCTCTTCCTGGTGGCACCCATTCACTAGGGCAGCAGGTGCCCCGGCAACACCGACTCACCAGTGTGGGTGGAGGGGCCAGGATATCAGGTTCCCAGGCACCTGCAGCGTCAGTGAGCATGCAGCTCCCGGCTTCCCATGGGCGCCACTGAGTCAGCAGTCAGGGGCTGTGGGTAACACTGCTGTCCCCTTTGCCAGCTTATAGGTGACAGAGGCTTCTATAGTCACTCACCGCTGGATAACTACTACCCTTTTTGTCCTTCACACACTTTCATAATCAATCCCTTATATTTAAATTCCTTCCATTGGAAACACGTAGAGTGGTTTCTGTTTTCTTTCTTTTTTTTTTTTTTTTCTTTTTGAGACAGAGTCTGGTTCTGCTGCTCAGGCTGGAGTGAGGTGACGTGATCTCGGCTCACTGAAACCTTTGCCTCCCAGGTTCAAGTGATTCTCCTGCCTCAGCTTCCCCAGTAGCTGGGATTACAGGTGCACACCATCACACCCAGCTTAATTTTTGCATTTTTAGTAGAGATGAGGTTTCACCATCTTGGCCAGGGTGGTCCCGAACTCCTGACCTCAGGTGATCCACCCGCCTCGGCCACCCAAAGTGCTGGGATTACAGGCATGAGCCACTGTGCCCGGCTATTTTCTTGACTAGTCACTCACTGATAGCTGTTAGCCCAGGACTAATAATAGCTGTGCTTCACCACCCCCTTATCAGCTTCTATCTCAACTACGTCCTAAAACATAGCTCACTCTAAAACCAGAATTCACGTTAAAGACAAGGTAAGATTACTCACTACGCTCCAGCACTACTGAATTCCACTGTTGTGATTTCTCTCTTTTTTTTTTTTTTTTTTTTTTTTTTTTTTTTTTTGAAGAGACGGAGTCTCACTGTCACCCAGTCTGGAGTGGAGTGGCATAATCTTTCACGGCAGCCTCAAACTCCTGGGGTCCAGCAATCCTCCCACCTCAACCTCCTAAATAGCTGAGACAAGTGTGTGCTATCATGCCCAGCTAATTTTTAAAGATTTTTTTAAAAGATGGGGTCTGGCTATCTTGCCCAGGCTTGCAATTTATAGTGCTCCAGACACCCTCATTGGTAGCTGCTTCTGATAAATTCCACACTATGGTCAGAAGATGGCAGCAAACCACCAGCTTCAGCCACTCACCTGTGGCCCAGGACACTGGACCAAGTTTCCAAAATCTGAGCTTCACATTCCTAGACCTGCAGAGGTTCTCTTCATGGCCACCTGGACAACTGGCAAACCATTCTGTTTCCTTACACGTGCACATATCATCCAGATAACTGAAACTCTTATCAATAAAACCCCAACATCACAACCAGGGCATAAATTCTCTTTCAAACATCATGGTGATATCCTTATCTTAGATTTTTGGTAAACATTTGGAATTGGATAAACCATCATCCTTAATTAAGACAGAACACGTTCTCTTTTTTTTTTTTTTTTTTTTTTTGAGATGGAGTTTCGCTCTTGTTGCCCAGGCTGGAGTGCAGTGGCACAACCTCGACTCACTGCAACCTCCGCCTCCCGGGTTCAAGCGATTCTCCTGCCTCGGCCTCCGGAGTAGCTGGGATTAGAGGTGCCCGCCACCCCACCCGGCTAATTTTTTGTATTTTTAGTAGAGACGGGGTTTTGCCACATTGGGCAGGCTGGTCTCGAACTCCTGACCTCAGATGATCCACCTGCCTTGGCCTCCCAAAGTGTTGGGAATACAGGCGTGAGCCACTGCGCCTGGCCAACAGAACACTTTTAAAGAGAGATCCATAAAACATCATCAGTCAGCTGACCTAGGTGGTTTGGGTGTATTTGTTGTTCAATGTGCCATCCTTAGGGAACCTGGTGGAGGAAGCACATGCATCGGCAGCCATTGGTGCCCAGCAGAACACAGCTGGGTTCCCTGTATCCCCCAGCACAGCCCAGAGCCACCTGTTGGCACTGGCCAATGGGATCCAGAGTCCTGACCATTGGGAAGGTTTCAGGTGGCTTCTAAGAATTCCAACATTCATGAGCATAAATTCAGTTGTTATCTTAATTAGCACATGACTCTTTCAGTATCAGAAAATTAGTAAGAATATAGAACTCCTGAGTCATGTAACCATTTGGACAATTATTCCAATTTTTAAGTTGGTGAAAGCTCTTTTTAATAAAGCAAATCACTCCATAAAATGCCTTAAGGAGCCCCGGGTGGTAATGAGAAACAAAGGCCCTTTATATGCTAACAGGTTTGTGAAAAATGTAATAATGAGGGCACACTTCCGTTGCAGTCTTAAGAAAAAATTAGGAAAAAATTGATCAAACTGAATTACAAATGTTCTATGCAGCAATTGTGGCCATGACCCAAGTTAAGTGATCACAAATTCTTGCTGGTGTTGGAATCTCCATTCTTGGTCATGGTTTGGAGCGAAGACAGAATTTCCTATCTTCTTGTGCCAGGTTTTTCTTCTCTATGTCTATATAACAATGTTCTGTGGCAGCCGAGCCATGACTCAGTGAGTGACTCAGAGCACGTTCAGTACTCACCCCTCCCGCGGGCATGCACCCAGGCGTGCAGGCACATGGCCCCCCTCTCCTGGGAGCCTTCACCTGCCCCTAAAACCTGCATGGGCCTGAACCTGGAACAGAGAGGCCTCTGGAACAGAAGCACGGCTCTGTCGAGGTCTGTGATGCTGACCAAGGCTGTTTCCCTCTGTGCCTGCTTGAAGTCCACCCCAAGTGGATTTCCCATTCACCCTGCTCCTGGAGATGGTCAAGATGGAGACCCATTCCACAGTTTGGCCAGAGCAGCCAATGGGGGAGAGTCAGGACCATTCTGGGTGGCTACAAAAACCTGGCCAGAGCATCCAAGCTCACATGCTCCCAAATGATGGCACCTGGCTGCTGACCTGACTGTGCTCCCCACATCCAGCAGAAATGGGAAAGAAGGGACAATGAAGCCACTGCAAAGAATAGCAGCTATGACTACCCCTGGCACAGACAAGACCAACATGGCTCCTTAGGGACAAGGACTTTGTGGATGGCTTTATTTAGGGCCAAAAAGAGGCAGGGGATAGGAGTCCTCCTGGAGTTCTATCAGTCTCTATATCTCCAAACACTCAATGAAGACCCTGAGGGGAGGATGGGTCTCTGTGCCAAATGAGAGGAAATGCTAAGGGTCACTGGGTTATGAAGGGTAAGCAGAGGGCCAAAGGGATGAGCCCTCCGAAGGCCTCAAGGCAGAAGGGCCCTCCTCTCATCTGCCAGGCATAGCTGCCACCCTATCTCTTCTGTTCCATGGGGGGCTGGCCTTCTGCTAAGGCCGAGAGTGGTCTCAGTCAAGAGGGGCATCAACCCCCTGCCCTACAGACCCAACTAGCAACATGAGAGCAGGTAAGACAGTCTCCAAGCTCACCTCTAGCTACAAATCAGGAAGAACCATATAAGGCGGACTTCATGGAGGCAGACAGTTTAGGAGCCAGCCCTAGGATGCCCTGATTTGGAAAGCAACACAGAAACCCTAAGTCCAGGAACAGGACCATGGAAAACAGCCCTCAAGACCCCCTCTGCCTAGAGTTGCCTGTAATTATGTCATCCTATCCTAGTCCCTTTCAAGATAAATAGAACATGAGTGGAGAAGTGAGAATAAGCAAACTGCAGATAAAGCAGGCCCCCCTGAAGAGACTGCAGACCCCTTTATCTCAGTCACCAGCCCTGCCCCAGATGGGGTTCTTACTTCCTTCATGGAAGCCTTGACCCCACCAGGCCCTGCCCAGGAGTCAAGGAGAGCCTCAGTCAGCCCTGCAGTCTGGGATATGATGGGGGACCATGAGACTTCCCCAGGGCGCAGATACTACATCCCCCTGGTACCTGTCAGGCATAGCTGCCGTCCTCCTAGTAGCCGGGGGCTGGGCCAGGCTCACACATCAGACTCAGTGCAGTGTGTTATCCTTTAATGAAGAGCTGGGTCAACTGAGCCACCACTCTCCCCAAGACCCCCCTGCAGCAGATGGCCCTCACCATGGCTCCCTGTGAGGCAGGGTGGCCCTGTGACAGCCAGCCCTGCTGAGGGGTCAGTCTGCAGTGGCCTAGGAGAGGCATTCAACTCTTAGACCTAGAATGTGGCAGCAGCAACGAGGCCAGAGGCAGCTCAACTGAGGTCAGGAATGGTGGAGGAGGCAGACAGGAAGTGTGGGGCTCTCCTCCTTCCTCTCCGAATCCCAGTGCAGCCAAGGCCAGTGTTCAGGAACAGCACAGTCTCCCCAGGGGCCTGGAGGCTCTTCCAGCCACTCTCTGGAAGCCCTCAGTCCCCAACTCCCTGCAGACCGGTGTCATAGGGTACCTGGACTCGGGAAGCAGGCTAAGTCCTACCCCATGAGCCTTGAGGACCCTGGCCTAGGAGGTGGGTCCAGCAGGGCCGAGGCCAGAGCCACCAGGAGACTGTGAGTCACCTTCCACTAACTGCTTGTCAGTCACTACAGGCACCTAAGAAGGTGGCCTCTCCCCCCGAGCTTCCAGGGCTGCCCAGGCCGGGCTGAAGCAATAGCAGGCCGTGGCTCCTGGGTCCCTATAGATCTGTGACCTTGTTTTCCACAGCAGCTGCAATCTGCTGGAGCCGATAGCCCAGCTGCATCTTCTGGGCCGTGCCATCCTCCTCCAGGGCAGTGATGATCTGAAACAGAGACCGATGCCATCAGGGGAGACTTCTTTGGCCAACGTGTTTGCTGCAAAATTCAACAGCCCTCCTAAGACACTGTGGCACAAGTGGGATAGGAAGCCAAGAAACCCAGCCAGTCACTTCACGTACTTTCTGTGACCTCAGGGCCTCGCCAGCAGAAGGGGTAATAACATCAAAGCCACCGTTTCTGGACGAATAAGGTAGGAAATGAAGGACCTGACTCAGTACCGAGCCCCTCAGAAGACCTGATGCAGCCATCCTGGCTCACCCACCCGCCCGGCAACAGCATTTCCCAAGTTCCTATCTGCCTGGTGCCAGACAAGGGGCAGAGACCCAAGAATGACCAGACACATGTGCTGAGAAAACAGACACTGATCAAACACCAACCACAAATTGGGGGCTGCCACCAAGGGAGCCAGTAGGAACCGGAGGGCAGCAGCACTTTGGAAAACAGCCACTGCCCACTATGTCTCCACGAGGGGATATGCCTGCATTACACTCTGCCTCCCCCATGCCCCATGCCATGGCCCATACCATGCCCAGGAAGACTGTGGGCCATGAGGCAGGTTCCTCATCTCTGAGCAGCAACAGTCACTTCACTGGTGCCACACAAACATCTAAGTGAACTATTCCATCAGGCACCCAGCGGGTTGACTGGCAGGTGCTCAGCTCTTCAGGCCCAGCCCAGGGATCGTCCAAAAAGATTCACCAGCTCCAGTGTACCCTCACACCCCAGCCCGTGTGCCTGGACTCTCCTCTTCTCAGCTCATGCAGCCAAGCCAGGCCTGCACCTGCATGTTGGCCGTGCCCAACATGCTGCCAACTCAGCAAATGCACACCACCTCCAGGCCCTGGTAGACCCCTTGGCCCCCACAACCACCAGCACTGTGCCTCGCCATCCTGCTGGGGAGCCGGAATGGGGAGTGGTGGGACAAGTGAGAGTACAGTCAATGCCAGGAAACCCGCCTGGAGAACACTTCCCAAGCCGCCCAGGGGCCCGGTCCCCCACTACGCTGTTCCTGGGGAAGACCAAAGCCCCCACCATGAGTCACAGGGTCAGAGCCCCTTAAGTCTCCTGGGATGCCTTGGGTCAGCCTCCCAGTTGGGGTCCAGGGCCTGCCCACCTGGTCATAGTACTTGTTGATGTACTTGTAGAGTTCATGCAGGGCCACTCGCGCCCCGAGGTCTCCAGAGTAGTTCTAGGAAAGAGGCCAAATGAAAGGTGAGAGAGATGAGGGGTACAGACAGCCACAGGAGGTGGCCCAGGACCCCAGGGAAGGGTTGGGGGAGAAGGGGACCTGAGAGGTAGGGAATGGGATGGGCACTACAGTGGGAAGCAGAGTCCCCTCCATGGCCCAGGGACCCCAGGCCAGGCGTGCCAGATGGTAACAGAACAGGGCAGCGCCAAGAGGGTCTCCGTGGTAGGAAGACAGCTCAGGTCTACCTGCTTCAGCAAGGTCTGGGGTTTCCACTGGAGCCCTGCCTCTCTCAATCCCTTAAGGTTCTAGCCCAGACCCTCTGCCACCCAGGTGACTCCAGAGCCAAGTGGCACTGATGTCACTTGCAGGCTGACAGCCCAGCATGATTCTGCTCTGGCCTAACTCAAGTATTTCCTGAGGTCACTCTCAGGCCCCTCCATGGGGACATCTCTGAGCCTCAACTTCCTCATCTGGATGATGGAGTCAGTGTCACTTAACTTGTGGAGTTCTTGTGAGGATCAAGTAAGACAATCAAAGCACCCCATGAAGGGCTTCACACACAACACCCCAAAATTACAGCTGCTATTAGTGTTGTGGTTGTGGCTGTCATCACCATCAACATTTCAGAAACATTGTTCGTAACTCCCTGGAGTTACATTTTAGGGCTGTTTTAGGAATGGGGGAAGTGGAGGGGACACCTGTGCCACCAAGGGAGGCACAGCAGTGGGAAGACGCACACAGGCAGACCCAGGCAGGCCTGAGGCTGAATCCCAGCTACCTTACAAGTGCCTGGCTGAATCAGGGTATATGGCAGCTGCCAGGACAAGACCCCTGCTTGTTCTGTGATGAGATGGTGGGAGCTCTGGTCTTTCAGTGGCAGTTGGAACATTCTGTACTTATGTTTCCTGCCCCAACCAGCTCACAGGGCTACTGAGGTTCCCAAGGGCTTCCTTGCAAAGGGGCAGTGTGAAGTGGACAGGACTGTTGTGGCAGGAGGCCTATGCCCAACCCAAGAAGCAGAGGGAGGCCTTACCCAAGACAGCTCAGCCAGGACAGAGTTCATCTCTTGGTCGCTGGCTGGGACAGCCTGTCTGATGTCTGCATAGTACCTGCCAGAGAGACAGGGCACAGCAGCTGCTGGGTAAACAAGCCCACTCCCCTGCTCCCCACCAGAGCCCACCCCCCGAGTCTCAGCTGCACACACCCTCCAACCTCTACCCACCGCACCCTCCAATACCTTTCCACCATCTGCTTGTACCGGGGGATGTCCCGTGCATACAGAAGTTTGTTGATCGGGGAGTCCTGGACATAGCAGGAGGACAGAAAAGAGGAAGGAAGGAAGGATGATCACCTGTTCAAGTGATCAAGTGTCCTGGGTTTCCCAGCACTGCTTCAGTTTTGAAAAGGAAAGTCTCACATCCCAGGAAGCCCCTGAGTCCCGGAAAACCAGCTCAGGTGGTCACCCTAGCCTACTTCCTTCCGCGGAAGCCTCCACTGCTCCCTCCCCTCCACCAACGTCCAGCCTCTGATGTCATCAGAAATAATTTCTCGGCTCCACCTGCCTCCATCTAGATCCAGCAAGAGCCCGGTATGCAGGGCACGAAGCTGCTGTTCACTCCCAGGGTCATCATGTTAAAAGTGAGTGAACTGAGACCCAGAACATTACCTAAGCGGCCACAGACCACTTCACTCCCCAGTGGCTGAACAAGGATTTGAAGCAGGTCTGTCCAGTCAGTTTCCACCACTTTAACACACCTAGACACAGCCTCTACCACTGAACTGGGTTCAAGTCCCAGCAGCCATGGGCTCTGGGCAGCATACTTCTGTTCTCAGGACCTCTCCTCATCTTAGAGCTGCTGGGAAGGTGAGAAATATCTCGAGGTGGCACTGCCCACCGTGAGCAGGGACCCAAGGCCAGCTCCTCTTGTCAACCTGAGTCAGGATTCGCACCTTCTCGACAACTCCCCATGGGGGAACCCTTGGCATTCCTGGTTGGGGCTACTCCTGAGCTACCCAGGAACCATCTGCTGTTCTGCTGGGAAGGGTAGGTACTGGGAAGATCTGGTAAAAATCCCAGCCACCACATAGGGTCTACCCTGGAGGTGGCCCTGTGGGTCCTGGTGTGGCCCTTTGGTTCTTAGCTCATTATAGGCATGATGACAGCATCTGGATCAAAAATGGCTCCCAAAAGACAGTGCTACAATTTTGTTTTTTTTTTTTTTTTTTGAGACGGAGTCTCGCGCTGTGTCACCCAGGCTGGAGTGCAGTGGCACGATCTCGGCTCACTGCAAGCTCCGCCTCCCAGGTTCAGGCCATTCTCCTGCCTCAGCCTCCGAGTAGCTGGGACTACAGGCGCCCGCCACCACGCCCGGCTAGTTTTTTGTATTTTTAGTAGAGACGGGGTTTCACCATGTTAGCCAGGATGGTCTCGATCTCCTGACCTCGTGATCCGCCCGCCTCGGCCTCCCAAAGTGCTGGGATTACAGGCTTGAGCCACCGCGCCCGGCCCAGTGCTACAATTTTGAACAGAACTTTCTGTTTTTTTGTTTTCAGACGGTCTCGCTCTGTTACCCAGGCTGAAGTATAGCAAACAGCGCAGTCATGGCTCACTGCAGCTTCAACCTCCCAGGCTCAAGTGATCCTCCCACCTCACCCTCCCTAGTAGCTGGGACCACAGGCGCACACCACCACTCCTGGCTAATTTTTGTATTTTTTGTAGAGACGGGGTTTTGCCATGTTGCCCAGGCTGGTCTCAAACTCCTGAGCTCCTCGGGCGATCTGCCCACCGCAGCCTCCCAAAGTGCTGGGATTCTAGGTGTGAGCCACCGTGCTCAGCTAATTTTGATTTTTCCCAGAGGTGTAGGGAAGTATCTCTCAAGAGGTCCCTCGCCAACTGAGACCTGGGGGTCAAGGCTAAGCAGAGCCCCACTCATGGACCTGCAGAATTACACGAGGGCCCTGCCCACTGGATGCCTGAGCAGACACCTTGGGGACCTCATATGTCAGGGGACTCCCGGCTTTGACTGCTGTGACAACAGACTCCCAACCTCTGTGCTCCCGGACAGCTCCGACTACTCAGTCTCCTGTACTTCCCAGCTCTCCTCCTCACACATCCCTCAAACCGTGACACCCCCTGTACTCTCTTCCCTACTGCCCTACTGGCAGGCAGACACCTCCAGCACCCTAAGGAACCAAACCCACCCAGCAGCCCAGGGCTGCTTTGGGATTGAACAATCCATGTCTCTACCTGGAAACCCCACAAACACCAGACACCTCCTCCAAGTCTGAGCTTACCATAGCCAGAGGCCCAGGGATCATGTGTGACCCCCCCTCCTTCTTCCTCATCACCCACATCCAACCTTCAGCTTCTGCCTGCCCTGCACCCTCCTGCCCAGCTTGAACCCAGCCGCTGCTTGTCAGAAGGACAGCACAGCGCCCTCGTGGGACTCCCTCCCTCAGCTCATCCATGCACAGCAGCCACAATGCTCCACAAACTCTCAGGTCTGGTCACACCACTTCCCTGTTCCCAAACCTTCTGTGGTTCCCACTGCCACAGGAGTGAGTCCTGACCAACTGGCCCTGGCCTACTTCCACGCCTGGCCAGCACTCTATGCCCCAGCCACACCAGGCTGCACTTGCTGCCCACAACTTCAGCTGTGAATTGGCACACAATGCCCCAACCTCTTGCTCATCCCTTAAAACGGAGGCGGCCCTGGGATGAAGCCTTGGCTTGGAAGGTCAGAGGTCTCCCCGAAGTCCTCCTTGAAGTTCTCAGAAAAGCCTAGAATCTGAGTGCACACACAGCACTGTCCACCCTCACCCATCCCCGTCCACATCCATCCCAGACTTGCTCACCCGGCCCAGCTTGTGGTCGGCCAGGGTGCAGGCGTCCATGAAGGTCTGTGCAATGACAAGGAGCACCGCATCCATGTTATCAGATGTTTGCACGTCGAACACAAACTGCGGGTTTTTTATTATATTGATCCAGAACCTCAGAGGCAAGCTGCGGGTGGGGCAGGCATGGCCAATGAATGTGCTGGGGAGGCACAAGAGAAGACCCCCCACACACACCTAGAGCCCACCCAGCACCACCCTACCTGTTGGTCTTCCAGATGTGGATGGTGTCCTGGTCGGAGATGCCATGCTGCTGGGCCTGCTCATCCAGCAGGTCAAAGAAGTACTTCACAGCGAGTGGCACGGGGCGGCTGGTGCTGAGAATCACCTGGAACAGGTCGTCCACAAACTTCTGCAGGGTGCCCTGTGGGAAGGGGGAAGCAGAGAGGTGTGGTCAGCAAAGGGCCCTCAGCAGCAGCCCAGCCTCAGACACCCCCCGGCACTGTACCTGCACAAACCCCACAGCACCCCCAAATCCCACGAGTGGCCATGCTCCCCCTCAGCCCAGGCCCCACCACCTTGGCAAGCCCCACGCCACCTTCATGGACAGCAGGCGGGTCAGGTAGATCTCAGGGATGGCCTTGGCACGCTCACGCTCCCCGCCCCGAAGGCTGCCCCTCCGAGGCCTGGGCGGCTCTGGCTCATCACTTGGTTTCACCAGGTGCCAGGGCCGGATGCCCCCCTCATCTACATCCTCCAGCATTGGGGTCCCTGTGCCAAGAGCCCACAGCTGTCACCCTTCCCCAGGTGCCACCTCCCCAGGCCCCCTGGTTCTTGCCAGCTCTCCCAGGGGTGGGGGCACCTGGTTGAGAGCTTCCCTGGGCAGAAAGGAAATAGGCACAAGCCTGCCCTGAGGCCCAGAGGACCTTCCCCATGACTCTGGGCTGAGCACAGCAGGGACAGAGGGCCGTGTTGGGGGCAGTACTCACGCTCTCCAGGGACATAATCCTGGTTTTCCCGGAGCACATGCTTGGTGAGGCAGGGGACGAGGGCCACAGTTGCTCCATCCGGGACCTGCTGAGCACAGCTGGTAATCCCTCCACCAGCCCCAGCTCACCATGCCCTCCTCCAGCTCCCACCCCTCCTACCTTGTAATGCTGCAGTGTGTTCAGGCGCCTCCATAGACCCTGGACCTCAGAAGTGACATCCTCATCAGAAAGAATGAGGTGTCCAGCCACCCCAGACCGCCACTCTGCAAGGGCAAGGCAGAACTGGGTGCAGGGCTGGAGGATACCCTTCCCACAGTACAGCCCATCTCCTCCTCCACGGGGACACCAGCCCCTCCATCACGGGGCAGTCATACTCAACCTCAACCTCTCCAAAGACCAAGAGCAGGACCCCTCCCCAGATGAGAGGCTGTCCAACAAAGATGTTCCAAAGCCGGCTTCTGCCCACCTCCCAGCATCCTCCCCACCCTGAGTGATGAGCTGTCCCTGCAGAGCTGGTCTGGGGCCAGCCCAGGCCCAACACTGGCTCAGGTCCCCAGGGGCTCTCCACGCCCTTACCAACATCAAGGGTGCGAGGGTCTGGCCGCTGGGTGAGAGACACTCCTTTATAAAGCTGGTCCAGCATCTTCTCCTTGGCCTGGGAGATGGTGTCACAGTCCAGAACCTTCACGGGCACACCCTGGGCCTCTCCTGCCTCAGGCCCCACAGCCAACAGTGCATTCAAGGTCTATGCAGGACACACAGGAGTCGTCAGGGTTCATGTACACTCAGGATGACCAAGACACAGACCAAGGGCAGGGACAACTCATGAGGGGCTGCTGCCTCTGACCCCCATGCACCACACATTCCCTAACTCTCGTCTCTTCACCTGCCTGCCTTCCCCAGGGCCAGCAGCTTCCTCCCCATTGTGACCCCAGCACCTAGCGCAGAGCACTTGTAAATGACTACAGGGTAAATGGCAGAAAAAAAGGAGTGAGCACAAGTCCCTCATTACTCAGATCCCCAGGTTCCTGGCTGAATGGGCCAGGCTGAAGGAGCTTCGGGAAGCCTGCAGGAGCAAATATTCCCACCCATCCAACAGGGGAGGGGTTCAGCAGGCCTTAATGGGGGTTTCCCGCAGGAACCCTTGTGCGTAACTAAGGGGAAAGCAACCCAGAGAGAAGACCTGCCAGAGTGGGGCTGGCTTGGTGGGCAAGGCCACATCCCTGGTAGGAGGGCCAGGCCGACAGGGTCAGGCCCTGGCACAGCTCAAGCCCATGGTCCAAGGTAGGGCTGGCTCCTCTTAAACCCTGGTTGTGGCTACCCTGGTTCCATCCCTAGTCTGGGGCACCTGGAGGCCTTATCATCAAGGTCTGCTCTAAACTGCCATCCTGCTAAACTAGTCTGATGGGCTCTCACCAGCAACCAGCCAGAGGTCACCCCGCTCTACATCCAGGTACCCACATCAGAAGCTGGCGTCCAGAGCCCACACACCCACACACTCTCCACCCTCGCCCTCACCGCACTCAGACTGCAGGCCACACACTTGCACACCCTCACCAGGGGACGGTACTCCACATCCTCTCTAAGCAGGCGGTTGTCATTCAAGGTGTATTTGGCCTTGCCTGTCACACTGTCCACTGGCCCCTTATCCACTTGATGCTTAATTCCTCGAAAGAGCATGTACAGAGGCTCCCCTACAGAGTCCTAGGAGAGCACAGGCAGTTAGGGCCCTCCCGGCAGGTGGCAGAGGTGTATGGGACATGACGCACACTGGGAAAGGGGACAGGACACGGGCTTAAGGGGACTGAGGACAGGCTGAGCAGGAGTCTCTGCTCTGGCACAAGTGTCCGAGCTGCATGGTGGCTGAGGGCTTAGCAGTTTAGAGGGCCTGACCCTCCCTAGACAGGAGCCCTGTCCAGCTCTGCCCCCTCACCCTCACAAAGGTGTACAGACAGATGGACATCCAGTTGGTGAGCAGCTTCTCCACCACAGTCTCTGTCCTGAGATGATGGGAAAGGGGAATGCCAGGGTCAGCAGGCGGGGCTGCAGGCCTCTCTATCCTGCAGACCCCCCAGCCTGAGGCCCCACCCCAGCTCCAGCTATCCAGGGCCACCCAGCCCCAACAGCCACACAGACCTCCGCAGCATCAGCTTGGGGTTCTTGGCCACATACTGGGCAACCAGGTCACTGAGCAGAGTGCGGAGGATGTCAGTGAAATACTCAAGCTTCCCATGCAGTGCCACAGTGAGCAGAGACGCCACGTAGGCACGGTCCCGAGCTGAGAAGGTGCGCTGGCTCTCCAGCGTGTGGATGAACTGCAGCCAAAGAGAGGGGGTGGGAGAAGGGGGTTGGGGGACAGAAGGGCGGGCTCAGAAACCACGCCCTGGAGAAGGGGCAGGGCCAGGGGCAGGCCAGGAAGATGCAGGTGGGGGCACCTTGGTGAGGAAGAGCTTGCTGTTGAGCAGGTTAGAGAGCTGCCCCAGCCCTTGCTCCACGGTGGGCCGTCTGCTCTCAGGCACACCCAGGTCCCGGTGCAAGGGCGACTCGCGGTGCCCGGGGAAGAAGATCCTCTCCGCATACACCTTGTAGTCGAGGAAGGGGATGCCACTGCCCAGGAGGTCACTGGTGAGATCGGTCATCTCGGTCATGAGGTCTGTTGAGCAGAAGAGGCCAGGTTTGGGCACCAATCCCATGTGATGGGAGCAGGTTTGGGCAGAGCCCTGGAGGGCAGGGCCTGTTCTCCTGGGCACACCTGTGAATTCCTTCTTGCAGCGGTCCCGCACGCTGCTCTCCAGATTCTCCAGCTGGATCTGAACCTTCTTATAGTCCCTCAGGGCCTGCTTGCTCTTCCTCCTGCTCAGCACCAGGGTCAGGAGGGGACGGCCGGATGAGTCCTACTGGCCCAGGCCTGCCTGACCTATCCCCAGGCACACCCTGGCCTCATCCACCACAGTCCAACCCAGCCATGCCAGCCAAGCTCAAGCCTAGCCCAGTACAATTCAGCCTTTCCCCTCCCAAGCAAGTCACAAACACCCGTGCCCCGTCTAGCCCAGCACAGTTTAGCCTAGAGATCAGTCAACCACAACCAGGCCAAATCCATCCCACAACCTATTTTTATAAATAAAGATTTGTTAGAACACAGCCACATTCATGTGTTTTCATGTCGTCCCTGGCTGCTTTTGTGCCACAGTGGCAAAGTTGAGTTGTTGAGCAGAGACCACTTGGCCTGCAAAGCCTAAAATATTTACTCTCTGGCCATTTACAGAGAATGTTTCCTGACTCCTGGCCCAGTCTGTCCCTTCCCAGTCCAGCCAGATCCCACGACCTGCCCCAGCCCAGCCACATCTGGCTGCACCCACCTGTACATGAGGACAATGATGATGACACCCAGAGCCAGAAGAGAGGTGCCCACCCCCAAGCCCACCTGGGCTGCCACAGGAAAAGCCCCAGGGCTCTCGCCATCATACTGCACGTGACCCAGGGAGAAGCGCAAGTTTCCCATCTGCACCTGTGTCGGGAGCCGCCTGTAAGCAAGGGTTCAGCCCAGGTCAATGCCCAGCCCGGCCAGGGACCTGCCCACTGACCGTGAACTCAGGCAAAGAGTCAAGTGCCTCTCGGAGGGCATGGTGCTGTGGCAGGGGCTGCTCCACAGGGGGCTCGCAGTACAGGTGGTGCCGGGTCAGCGTCTTCACTACACAGGGGCCGTCCCCTATCATAGCCACCACCTCCTCCTTGGACATTGCAAGGTCCAGGTTCTCTCCCTGGAACAGAGGGTCACCGATCAATCACTCAGGACCCTTCCCTCAGATCCTGTCCTCCCCAAATGTGGGAAGGACCCTGAGACCCACTCCCAGCAGCAGGGCTGACAGCCTCTCAGCACCCGTCCCCTGCGTGCAGGCCAGTCACAAGGTGTCCTCCAAGCTGCTCCTCATCACCCTTGGCTGCCCTTTCCTATCTTTCTTCTCCAGAACGAAAAATCTGGAGAACATAAAGCTGTCTTCCAAACCCTGCCCAGTTACCTAACAAAGCCGGAGCCCCCACTCTGTGTCTGATGACTCACCAGGTGGGTGATGATGGCATATCGACCTGTGGTCTGCCCGCATGCCCGTCAGCTGCCCACTGTGTATGTCCAAGACACATGCCTAGTGCATGTCTATGTGAGCCAGGCTGCCAACTCGGGGATTAGCCCGATGGCCTATGTGGACCACGCCACCCAGCTACTGCACAGGCCAAACATACAAATGCAGTCATTCCAGAGCCTGCCATGGAGTGCATCAGGACCCAGGCCACCAGCCAAGCAGTCAAGCCCATGCCAGATCCTAGGCTAGGCACCTCCCACCAGCCCCCTCTGCCCCCGACACAGCAAAGATGAGGAGCCATGTCCATCCACCGGCCCTTGCTCTACTGTCTCAGCCTCTCTACCACACACAGTAGAGATGTCCAGCCAAGGGAAGGGTCTCGGGGCCCTGCCAGGTCCAAGTAGGAGCTGTACCTCCACAGAGAACACACTCCCAGGCTTGTGCCGGAATGGCATGGTGGGGTCCTCAGGGTTGAGTGGCTGCAGGGTGGGGTCAGCCTCGTAGGAGAAAGGTGTGGGGTTCAGTGTTGCAAAGTCAAAGATCAGGTTGTCAAGGATAAATTCCACCCGGACCCAGGGGTCCTCGGGCAGGCCTGGGAGGGCAGGTGTGCGGCATGTGATGAGCTGGGAGGAGTTGACATGGCATGGTTCCTCAAACTGGAAGGAAGACAGGCAGGCTGACGGGGGGCCAAGCAAAAATGGGAAGAGCCTCCTCTGGCACCTGCTCTGGCTATCCCCAGGGTGTGGTATGGGGCGAGGGGAGAGTGTGGGGTACCCAAGGGTGTCCTGCATGCTGGCCACTGCAGGAGGGTCCAAGAGAACACGCCGTCTCCGGGACCACGCGACGCCTCCGTCCAAGCCCCTGGCTGGGCTGCAGCATTCTCGAGACCACGGTCACCCGGATTCTTGGTGTCTGTACCACGTCCAGATTCTGGCCACGGACCGATATCTCACGTCCTCCACTGAAACAGACCATGAGCTTACGTAACGTAAGATGGCTTATGTTACCTGGACCTAAAGCACAGCCCAGTCCCAGCTAGGTCAGCTCAGCCCCAGCCCCAAACCACATGACCCCCTGCCCCTACCAGCAGCATGGGATTCTCAGTGCCCCAACATAAAGCCCTACAAACCCCCACATAGTGGAGCTGCAAAGATCTCCCTGCCACCTGCCATGCAGCCACACCCTTGGCCCAACACCTGAGGAAGCTCTTGGTGGGGCCAGCAGAGGTGATGTTGGGGTCGAAGGTGTACTTGAACTGTCCACGTTGAAGCCTCCGCTCCGTGGCCCCAAACCACACAGCCACAGGGAGCGTGGCAGGTGCGGGGCATGGGCTGGTCTCACACCGCAGCTGTTCTGACTGCTGCCCCGGCAGCCTGGGAGGGGAGGTGGGAATGAATGGAGGGGCGCAGGCAGGGGAAACTTGGACCACTCAGGCCCCAGCTGGCTTCCCTCTAGTGCTGACTGCAGTCTCCACCAGGTGTCCCTGGAGGTGCACTCCCACCACAGCCGGCTAGGGAGGGTCCAGCCACTCTCTGAAGAAGCAGACTGGCCCTCTTCCCCTTTCTGCTCTCCCCAGGATCCCAGACCCCTCCATCTTTCCCCTGGAGCACATGGATTTTTGCAGGATGAGGAAGTGCCCCTCACAAGTGACAAGGCTGGTCTCCAACCACCACTCGGATGTCCTCCAGCCGCCCAGTCAGGAGCTTGGAGCCATTCAGGGTGAGATGGGTGCCCCCAGCTCTGGGGCCGCGGGTTGGGAAGATGGAATGGACCTTCGGGTCCTGTGGGAAGGAGGACAGGGAGAGAGACAAGCATCAGACCAGACACAGGGAGGCGGGGACAGCCTGAGAAACAGGATGGTCCAGGACTGGCAGCCCCACCAAGGCAAAACCAGATAGGTTGAGAGGAGTCACCAGAGGGGGTGGCCCGCTGGCAGCTGGGGGTGGCTCAGCAGTCAGGTACCTGGTAGGCAAAGTCGTGCTCTGAAACGCCACGTCCTCTTCCCAGCACCTCCACCGCTGCGGCGCCGGCCACCTCCTCCCCACTGGCCCCGGTGATGCACACGAGGCTGTAGGCACACAGCAGGCTAGGGGGTGCCAGGCTGCATCGAGGGCCCCTCAAGCTTACCTGGCAGCCCCTCTCCCTGCCCCACTGTCAGGCGGTCTTCCCCTTCCCATCCTCCACAAGATTGACAGAGACCCTCTCTCACTTTGGAGGGAATTCTTTATGACACATCAGAAGGCCTTGGTATCTGAGAATTAATATTTGTGGTTTCAATCATTTAAGTTCAACCCCAGAGGCCCCCAACAAGGAAGAATTTATCTGTGGCATAACTTTACAAAGGGGCCCTGTTAGCCTGGTTGTGGGGTGAGCTGCTGAGCAAAAGAGTGGGCACAGCTAGCCGCCCATGTCCTCTGCCACGTCACATGCACAGTACCCACTCAAAGCATGGTAGAAACTTGATTTATTCAGGAAAAAGAGTCCCTGAAAGCCTCTAGTCAGACAGAGGAATACATGTGAAGGGAAAGTGAACCGTCTAAGAAAATGCTGGTTCTTAGCCAGAAAACAGAAGCTTGGGCAAATTAACTTCCAGAGTGCTAAGCCTGCAGTGGCTCAACTCAGTGACATTGTCACAGTTGCTGCAAACACTCTAGGAAGACGCAAGTGACATGTGAGCCACGCAGAGGAGGCTCCAGACAGAATATATGCCAATTGCTTCGTAAATCACAAAGTCTTATGGTCTGGAACACTAACAGTCTAGATAGTCACTGTAAGTTCTCAGTCATAACACATTCAGGGGACACTCCATGCCTAGCAGAGTGGTTCTTTATTTCAAATATAGATTCTGGGGCCCCACCGTGGGCCTCCTGAACCCAGATGTCTGAGGGGCAGTTGAGGATCTGCTCTGTGTTGGTTTGGGACAGGGTCTGCAGATTACCCTGATATTCAGCCAGGTTTGGGCCCTGCTGCTTGTGGACATCTCCTTAGGAATGTCCTGCACATGTACCTTTGGGGCCTGCAACCGCTGGCCAGGTTCCCATAACCCAGGAGCCCCAGGAAGGCAGCAGGGGTCCCGAGAGACGACAGTGGAGTCTGGCCCTCGGCAGGTGTGCCTTTCTGAGGTGTGCCTTCCAAGTCTACCTTCCTGAGGAGCCTGGCAGCCCAGGACAATGCCTGGGGAAGAGTGAGCTGGTGAGAAGGCCAGCCCCTGAGTTTATCTGTCTGATCTCAGGGTCCTGCTGCCACAGCTATTAATATATCCACAGTCCCTCAGAAGACCAGGTGAGCAGAGCAGGAAGCAGAGCCACCAGTCAGCTCTGGGCAGTGACAGGCCCAGGAAGGATTCCCCAGCAGCCCATGCCAGGAACTTACAGGTCTGGTGGGCGCCCAGGGTCTTCAGTGGCAACCCTGGCACTCAGGCATTGTGGCCAGAATCAAGGAACAGGGAGACAGTGGGGCAGATAAGCGGGGGATGGAGGCCCCAAGCAGAAAAGCCAACCGTGGAGGCCCCAGGCTGTGCCATGCTCCAGCTGGGTGCAGCCAGCTCACCTGCTAGAGACCTCGTACTCCTGGGCAACCACAGCACAGGGCACTCCAGCCACCGTGACCATGCCCAGCACATCCTGCACATGCTGGCCCAGGTTGGAGCCCCTGATGGTGACACGGGTGCCTCCGTCTACAGGCCCAGTCAGTGGCTCCACCTGTTCCACGACAAGGACTGCTCACCTCTACTCAACTGGAAAGGCAGCCCCAACCTCCCACCTTTGGGACCCCACACCCTCCCTCTAAGGGCAGCACTGAGGAAGGGATGGCCAGCCTTTCAACAAACCGAGTGGATGAGGGGCGCTGGGCACTGGGTGGCCACAGCCTCAGCCTCACCACAGGCCTCCCGGGTCACACAACGTGGACGCTCCCCCTCACACCACACACAGCCATACTGGGGCATGGCGGTTTGGCAGCGGCTGCAGTCTCCATGTCCCACGGAACAGTCATACAGTACCACTGGGGGTGGCAGAGACGCACGTGAGAGGCAGGCCTGGGAGAGCCCTGCTACCGCCGCCAGCCCAGCAGCCCACAGGTGGCTCACCATGCAGCCCCTCAGCACTGTCCACACGCAGACGGCCGGCCCGACGCAGAAACAGCCCCACACGGAGCTCTGGCTGCAGAGCCTCATAGCTGAGCTGGAGAAATTGGAGTGGGTTCAGAGTCAAGCACTGGGGGAAGCGTCAGGCCTGGGGAGGGGGTAGTCAGAGAAAGGACTAAAATGACCAGTTAGGAGCATAGGGTCAGAGGGACCCCATGGGGCCACAGGTTGGAGGGCAGAGCCAGAAATGGAGTATGGGGACCCCATGGGGCCTCAAGTTACAGGTCAGAGCTGGGATGCAAGGACTCTACGGGGCACATGGTCCGAGGTCAGAAATGGGTGTGCAGACTCCCTCAGGGCGACAGGCGCTCATGGTGTGCACCTGGTGCTGCTGGCAGGTGACATGGCACTGGGTATCTGGAGGTGGCTCACACTCGACCCGGGCCTCAACCACCACCTCAAGGCCCTCCAGCTCCATCACACACTCATTTTCTCCTGGGCCGTCCTGAGGGCAGAGAACACAGCTGTTTGGGCAGTTTCAGGAGCTGGGTCCAGGGAGTCCTGTAGGTCGCCCAACAGATCCCCTAGCACAGCCTCTGGGTTGGAGTTGAGCCCTCGGACTCTGCCCTCTTCCTGCTCCCCAGGGCTTGTGCAGAGTTTGTCAAAGCTAAGGAGGCTGCAAGGACAGCGGCAGGCAGGACACACTGACCTGGAAAAGGTGAAGGTTCCTGCCTAGCAGCCGGATTTCCCGCTCCACATGGACCGGCATCAACGTGGAGCCCTGAACGCTCTCTACACAGGGGCAGGAGCTTGCCCCCGAGGTCACCTCTTCCTGCAGGCACCAAGGGCAAGGCAGTCTATGGAGCCCACCCTGCCCAGCTCAGCCCTCTGCCTTGCCAGATTCCAGGGGCAAGGCCTGTGTGGGGCTGCAGACTCCACCCTGCCCCTCGCCCCCTCCCAGTGCAGAATCACAAGGCAAGCTAGGGGTAGCATCTTCCCCACATCCCCTCCCCTGAGGCCTCCTTCCTGGGCTGGGCCTCACCAGCTCCCAGAGCCCGGGGGTGTCATACTGGTAGTCGAGGCTGGACGGGAGGATGAGGGGGGCGGGAGGGCCCTCAAGCTCTGCTGAGTCTCCATCACCTGAGAGGAGGGTGGAAGTGGAGAAGGCGGGTGCGTCACCCCCCGTCCACTCGTCCGCCTCGGGCAGCTCGCTGCCTTCTCTCGTCAGCCAGTCCAGGGCGGGCTTCACGGAGCCCATGGCCCCTGGGAAAGTGGTGGCAGGAACAGTGGCAGGGGGCAGGTCCAGGGGCACTGTGGGAGGAAGGGCCTCAGGGCCAGGGTCTGCAGGGGGCACTGCTGCTACCTCTGAGGGTGACAGCGGGGAGGCCAAGAGGTCCTCAGGTGTGGCTGTGGGTCTGAAGTCAGTGGGGGCAGGGACAGTGGTTCCAGGTCCATTTGGGGGGTTGGGAGGGGAGGGCTCCTCATGGAGAGGCGACTCTGTGGAGCTGGGGGAAGATATGGGGCCAGAACCTGCCCACGGCCCCCAGGGGCTGAGCAGGGAAGGACTGGCCCCAGGTGAGATGTCCAAAGTTGTGGCTGTGGACGGAGCCCCAGGCTCCACAGGAAGGGTATTAGGAGCAGGGGTGACTAGGGCTTTGGGGGCTGTGGGTGGGGAGGGGCTGGGTCCGTCTCTTGCAGGATGGGCTGGGGAGACAAGGGGGCTCTGAAGGGGGAGGCAGAGGAAGACAGGAAGGGCCACTCAGCAGGCAGGCGCGGGACAGGATGCAGGCAGGCACAGTGTATGTTAAGAGGAAAGGAGACCAAGGAAAAGAGAAATAAAAACAGCCCATTAATTCTCCACAGGAGAAAACTGTGGGGAAGGCTCCAGGGGTGTCTGTGCCGAGGTGGGGCATGAAGGCCAGACCTCCCCTGCCTCTCAGCTACAAACGCCCTCTCCCAAAACAGGCGGGATGTATCGGCGGCTGTTCTCCAGGGAGTCCGTCACACACAGCGGCTCTGGTGCTCAGGACAGAGCCTCACATAGGCAGACAGACCCCAGGCCATAAGAAAAACTCTCACACTGGGACCCCCAACCCACCCCCGTATGGCCCAACCCAAGGTCACACTCACCTGATGGCTTGCAACCATGGGCCCGGTATCACACGAGGCCTTGTGTGTGCACAGGTGCTGCCAGACACACCAGTTACACCCCCAGCGGCTGCTCACACAGGCCTGGCACCTGCACAGAGCACAGCCATGGGGCAGGGGTCGCCACGGGGAAGCCCAGGCCTGGGGACAGGGCGAGGAACTCACTGCGCAGATGGGCGGAGTTCAGCGACCGCCACACAGTCATAGAAGGAGAGGGAAGTTTTGGCGATCACAACGGCGCCAAACCTGAGCTCCACGCTCACGGAGACGTGGTCTGCAGAAGGGGAGAGGGCCAGGGTTAAGCAGCAAGGAGGTACACTCAGACCCAGAGCCGATATCCTGAGCCCTTGAATGGGGAAGAGGACCCGGGGTGAGGGAATACAGTCCAAGGGCACAGAATGGAGGCTTCAGGTGGTTGGGGAGTGGGAGGACTCAGAGAAAGGCATTCATTCATGGCTCTTTGCCTGGATTCACACCTTAACCCCACCGCATCCCCTGGAGCAGGGGCTGGCCTCCCCCAAGGCTGGCCCATTCTCTCACCCACCGGCTCCTCTTGGCAGCACTGGGGCCTCATTAGGGTCTGGGGAGGGGCACATCACACCAGAACCAGTCAGCAGGGCAGGACTCTGATGTTCCCCAAAGTGGCAGGAATATGACTCCCCTGGCCACAGGGGTGGCAGGTCTGGCACTGATAGGAAAACCTGCCAAGAGAGCCAAGGACAGACACACTGTTGGGGCTAGTGGACAGCAGACCAGGGCTCACATTTATGGGGAACCCAATGTGGACAGGCACCAGCAGTTAACAGACCTCAGGCCTCCCCAAACACCCTCTGGCCTGAGTTAGAAATACATGGGCAAACTGAGCTCCTAAAAGAAGTGACTTGTGTGAGGCCATGTGGTATCTGACATGTCTGACACCAGGATCTAAGATCTCTACCCAGACCTTGATGCCCAGAGCCCTCCCCACCAGGGCCCTCCCTATCTGATCATTCACCTCCCTCGTTTCCTCTCGGCTGATGTTGGCAGGACTCATGGCTGCCACTCGCAGACAGCCCAGCTCAGACTGGAAGCTCCATAGCCACTGCTCTGGGCCCTGGCCCCTTGAGCACTCAGAACTGCGACTGCACCTGAGCAAGAATGACCGGTGTCTATCTGTGACCCTCACAGGCCACTGGGAGTTCATAGGGTAGGGACTCCTACAATCTGGAGGACCTGGGCAGGGCCCTAGAGTGGGTATGATACAGGTTCCTGTGTCTGCCCTGGCAGGGCACTGATGCCCAGTGCAGAGGATGGGGGTGGGGAATCAGGGTGTCTGGGGATCAGGGGTTGAGAGTCAAGCACTAAGGTTCAGGAATTCTGGACAGGACAATTATGCAGGAGCATTGTGGGCTTGAGGCTGGGACTGGGATGGGGTCAGGAATCTGACCTGCCAAGGAGCACACACCACCCACAGTATGGGTCCCTGTGAGCAAGGCAAGATGCACAGTCCAGGTGCTGAGCACAGGAGGCCACGGGAACCTTCAGAAGCTGTGACAGCAAAGAGGACCTGAGGCCGGCAATCCAAACACCAGTGGCTCACCCACAAATGGGTCTCTGGCCCCACCCAGAGGCCCCTCCCAGCAGCCATGCCCTTGTTTATGCCTGGCACTCACTGTGCTCTGGGTCATGACATACAGGTGCTCAAAGTTCCCATCAAAGGTGAGGTCTCTGCTAACTGCAGACCCCTGATGGATGCTCTGTGTGGAGTACGAGTGGCCATCGCTCCCTGGGCCCAAGTAGACCTGGGATCAGAGACCACAGGGTCTGGGATCGAAGTCCATGGGCAGAGGCCCAAAGCCCTCCCCTCCTCCACCCAATCGAAGTAATTTACAGACAGAATTTCCTCCTGGGCAGTCACAGGTCATACCAACCAGCCTAGCGGGGATGGAGGAAAATCACAGGTAAACACCACCCAGTCCTGGGAGAGCAGCTCAGGTCATCTCTCCTGGCCCAGGGGTCACAGGGATAGCTTAAACCAGGCTGGGTCCCCAGCAACCTGTTCCCTCCAGACTCTGGGACAGGGGCCAGTACTTCCTGTGGGCTCACCCTGTGCAGCTGCCCTTGACTATCACCCAGGAAAGCAATGGTGTGTCCATCTTCCACGGTGACTGCCACAGCTGTTAGCTGAATCCCTGGCCACTCCAGAATTGGTGTGGCTTCCAGTGGGACCCGGCTCGCCATGGGGCTGGGCGTATGGTCTGAGCCACAGGGATAAGCATCCAGGGTGTCCTATAGGCAGCAAGAAGCATCAGGAAGGCCCTCCCTGGATAACCTCCTTGGCCACATCCTCCCTGGCCAACCTCACTCCCTCCCGCAGCCGCTCTGGTAGCTCTCCCTATACAACAGTGTCTTCTCTGCTGGCCCTCCTGGGACAACCCCATCCCTGTCCCCAGTCTCTCTGGGCCCTCCCTAACAACCCTTCCCTGGACAATATCCCCCCAGGTACATCCTTAGCCCTATCGCAGTGGACTGATCTCCAGTTCTGCTCCAGTCCTTGGGCAGTTTCCAGTGGCTCCTTCCCCCTCTTTTGATCCCCACCGCTGCCTGTGGCCCCACCTTCTCCCATCCCTGGCCTGGGAGTGCTTCCTCCAGTTTCTGTGGTCACCTTGCTCCTGGACCACTTCTCCAAAACCTCTCACAGCCTGCTCTTCTGCTCCAAGTCCACTCACCGGGGCCCTCTCCTGCCTCTCACTGACTCAACCCTGTGTGCAGCTTCTTCCCTTTTTTATCCATCCTGAGGCTACAGCTCATCAATCCCGACCTCACCTTCCTCTCCTGCTCAAGAGCCAAAGGTCTCATTCCATTATAGGTCCCTGTCCCTACCCAAGAACCCCCAAACATCCTCCCAATCCACCTACACTAGGGCCACCCCTCCAGCATCCTAGTCCAAGCCCATCTAGACACTGCTGCCACCCGCATGCCAGGTTTGTGGTAAGGTACCACTGCCCAGGAAACACAGGAAGCACTTAATATCTGCTGATCTGATCATCCTCGTGCTACCACCAGCTGCCCTCGGACACTCTGGGCAGCTCCTTGGCTGCAAATACTTGGCCAGTGGCCTCAGAGAGGGGGAAAAGCAGGGCAACACTGGAACTCACCACTGGCAGCTGTGCACAGTCAGAATTGACATCATACTCGATGTAGGCCACCTCGGTCCCATCCTCAGCACGGCCCTCCCGGGTGTAGCAGGCATCTCGCGTGCGATTAGCAAGCCGGTCCACCTCATCCAGGGGGAAGGCACAGAGGGCAGAGGCTCCAGATGCCCCAGCAGCCGCCAATGGGGGTCGGCCCACAGTGGGGGGTGCAGCTGAGGAGAAGGCTGCAAAGAGCACCTCTCCATGCGCCACCTCCCTGGACGTGGCCACAGCTGCAGCCTGGATCAGCCCGTAGCGGCCACCTTGGCAGGCCAGAGGCAACTCCACATAGGAATAGTAGTGCTGGTCCCGGAGGCACACTCGAGACACATAGGCACGAAAGGCTCTAGACTGAGCCTGCAGGTCCCGCCGCAGGAACAGGAAGTAGGCGCTGGCCCCACGTGCAAAGGCACTCACGAAGTGGTGGCTGTACTCAGAGAGGCGGCCCACTGCCAGCTTGGCTGTCTCCTCATAGGAGAAGGCAGCTTGGGGGTCCGGCGGCCACAGGGCCCGGGTTGTGATGGGTGGAATGCCACCCCCCACACCCCTGCTGGTGTATCCTCGCCCCACAAACAGGAGGGGCTCCCCTGCCAAGCCCTGGGCTACCAGCCCCACCGTGCTGACCGCAGGATCATTGGCAGCCACATACTGGGTGTCCCCAGGCCGCTCTGGCCGCAGCAGCAGCTGCTCAAGCTGCCCCAGGCGCCGCTGCTCACAGACTCCCTGGTGCACGCTCCCGCACACCACCAGGGCCCCTGGGCTCACCAGGAGCAGCTGGTTCGGGTTGTTGGTAGGCTGGGCCTGGGGGCACTCATCAGGCATCACAGGTGGCAGGCAGTCCCTGCTGTCTAGCACAGGGCCGGTGGACACTGAGGCCTCCAGCTGCAGCCCAGGGCTCAGCTGGAACAGGAAGTTGGTGGCCCCCAGGTAGAGGGTGCCTGAGGTGGGGTCTCTTGCCAGGTGCTGCAGATACGTGCCATTGGGAGTGAAAGCAGCTGGTGGAAGGGGCTGGAGGGTGAGGACCCACCCAGCCCAGAGAGCCTGGAGAAGAGCTGGGCCCAGGGCAGGCATGGTCACCTGGCAGGGAGACAGGTCGAGAGAGTGGGGCTCATGTGGCCGCCAGAGCACCCTGGGGCCACTGGTAAGGGATAGGACTGTGGCATTGCCAAGATGCCCCTCCTAACCTAGGGGGTGAGCAGAGGAGGACCAGGCTTCTTAGACAGGCACTATGTCCAGGATGACCTCAGGACCACACGCTAGAACGAGGTCAGAAATAGGAGATACTTCCTAGACAACACTGCCCATTCTTTGCAGGCACGATTCTCTAAGGAGACCTGCACCCCACTCACCATCCCCCCAGATCAGAGGGTGAGGAGCTGGAGAGGCCATGCCCAGGAAGCAGGGTCTGGATGGGGCAGGAGAGCAGGTGATGGGAAGGAGGGGCCCAGACCCCAAGAAAGGAGAGGCTCTACATGGATGAGGGTTTCCCAGGCAGAAGGAGGAAGGAGAGGGAGGTCTCCTGAGCCAGCAGAATGTTAGAGCAAGACAAGAGTTGGGGGCAGGGCCTTTCAGGCCAGGAATCCAGAAGGGTAATAACCACAGAACCAAGAGGCCTGAGAGATGTAAGGAGGCTCCAGCTCGGAGGGGTGGGGCCTGAAGGGCTGCACCCCACCTCCGAGAGCCCTCAGAATAGGTAGGAGTCATGCTGTTCCTAGATATCTAGTGTGAGGTCAGGCTCACCTGGCAGGGCCGGCTGGATCAGGAGACAACAGCATGACCCGTGTGGGAGTCACCTAGAAGAGGGGAAAGCCGAGTGTGAAGCTGGGGCCTGGGCTGCAGGCACATGGAAGCCCTGGGCTCCCCACTGGGGAGGCAGCACAGAAGCACCCCCTCCCCACCGCCCAGCCTGCTGGTGGAGCTGGGCCCAGCCTGGCCCCTGGCCACCAAACACATTCCACAGAGGACGCCTCCTCGGAGCCCACACGAGGAGGGGGAGGGCGGCAGAGCCAGGCACCCAAGGGGCCTGGGAAAGGTCAGCTAGGAAGGAGCCCCACGGCTGGCAGGGTTCAGCCAGGCCCCCAGCATGGCCCTCTCCCTGTGAGGTCCCTCTCTCTGCTCAAACTTCACCTTGTAAAGGAACCCAGGCATACACCCTCTACACGGCCAGGGGCTGTCCCAGCCCAAAGGGCTACCAGCGCTTCAGCAGACAGGCACTCGCACAGCAAGATGCATACACACCACCCACCCTGCATGTGTACGCCTACAACACACACACACACACACACACACACACACAGAGAGAGATGCAGATGCCATCTGTACACACAGCACAGTGACACACACAGACACAGCCACCCATGTTCAAACACCACATGAAGACACATCCATATCGACACACAGGAACACACACACATCACACTCACCTGAGACATTCAGACCACCACTCACATTTAGACACACACACACATTCATGCACACTCCCCTCGTTCGAGAGTACTTAGTTGGAGCCCTACATATAGAGAGCTGTAGAAGCTAGGCCATCTCTTGCTATTTCCTCTCCTGCACTTCAGAGTAGTGCCAGGACCCAAGATGTGGGCTAAGTGGAGTATGTCCTGGAGGAAGGTGCCATGCCTGGCTGTTCCCAGGCCCATCACCAGGACCTCCCCAGACTTTGGGTGCCTGCTCTCTACACAGACCCCTTCTTGGGCCCCAGCTGAGGCTCCTGAGTCCCTGAACCAAGAAACTATGGCAACACCACCTTCCCCAGTGGTCCCCAGCCAAGAGCACCAAGGTTGGTGAAGTGCTGGGACAGACAATGCATCTCAGACTGGGAGACACTTCCCCTACTTGCCTGTGCCCAGGCCACATTGCCCAGCCCCTCCCATCACCCAGCTGCCAAGCTGCCTGCGCAAAATATCAAGTGCTTGCTTCTCCCAGGTCGGCTCATCCTAGCTGAGGCCTGAGCAGCGTACTCCTGAGGCTGCCCCAAAGTGAACAGGGCTGGGCACAAGGCTCAGGGGAGGGTCCAGCAGCCTGGTGGAAGCTGGGACACTGTGGCCACAGCCCGGTGGGAGCAGGGGGGCCGTGGTCACAGCCTGGCTGGGCACTGCTCCCGAAATAGCTTGGGGGTTTCCATTTTTAGTGTGCAGAAAACAGGGCAGCTCTATGGGAGCAGGAACAAGGCTGCCTCTGTTTGCCACCCAAGGGGGCGGGGGGGGGGAAGGGGGCAGCAGGGAAAGTCTTGAACCCGGCCAGGATCCCAGGACTGTGGCAAGACCAGGCTGCCCAGGAGCCCCCCACCTAGTTTCCAAGGGATGAGGAAAGAAAGTTTCTTCCCATGGGAAGACAGAGTCCACCTGAGGATGGGCAGAGGTCATCTCTTGCACGGGGCTACTGTTCAATTCTCCTGCCACCGCATGCCAGGGATGGGCCTTGGGCACAGGGTCCCATAGTTAGACCAATACTCACTCCTACATGTTTACAAATATTTGCTCAGAGCCTACTGCATGCCAAAGTTCTCCAGCCCTCAAGGGGCAGCAACAAAACCACTCCCCATATGTGATATCAAAACTGGATTGATGGATGACAGAGCCTTGGGAGATGAAAAAATAGTAATAATAATAATTAATTTAAAAAAAAAAAACACTGGATGAGGAGACAACAGGAAGAAATGGGTGGGATCAGAACAGCTCCTGGCCAGGCCACCGAAGAGATCAGCCGCTGACCCACTCCAGGGAAAGTGGTCAGGCTTCTGCAATCAGTCTCCCTGTGAATCAGGACCTAGCACCCCTTGCCCCTCCACACATACCATGGGTAGCTGAAGGAGGAGAGAAAGAAGAGCAGTGCGTTTTTCTCTTCCATTTCAGGCACATGGATTTCACTTTATCTCTGCCACAGGCCACTGAGCAGCTCCCAGCCCCTCCAATCTAGCCTCCCAACTCCCAACTTCTTGGGGCTTTACTTGAGTAGAATTGGAGTACACCCCTCCCCCAAAAGCCTCTGGGGCACCCCAGAGCAGGAGGGATAAAGGCCCACCCCTCCAGTCCACACCTCTCCCACCCGATCCATGCCAGTGCTCCCCCACAAATACCCTTCGTTCCTGCCAGCCTGAACTGCAGGCTGCCTCGCTCCTCCAGCCGCCGCACAGGCTCTTGCCGCTGCCTGGAATGCCCACTCCCTCGCTATCCCATTAACTCCTACACCAACCATCTTCTAACTGGGGAGCCTCCCCTGTCCTCCCAGGCTTCTGAGGAGGCCACTGCATGCAGTGGACAGAATGGACACACCTAGCCAACACTCTGACAGGCACGGCTGCTCGGCCTCAGGCTCTCCGAGCCTCAGATTTCCTAGCTGTACAATGGGAAGAAGGATTGCTCTGACCAGTAAACATGATACAGCATGTGCCTGGCATTAGTGATGCCAGCCAGGGTCACTTTTCTCCCAGTTCCACCCTCCTACTCTGGACTTGAAGCTCCTTGAAGGCAGGGAGTATGCTTTCGATTCAGAGGCCCCGGCAACTTGCACAGACTTCAGCACAGACCAGATGCTCCCTGCATGGTGAACGTACCCCCATTTCACAGCCAAGAAAACCCGACAAATAGGGGAGATAGAAGGCCCACAATCCCTCCAAGCCACTTGGTCTCTCAAAGGGAAGACGTTGGCCCCACTTTTGTTAATGACCAGGCCAGGGCAGACTGAAAAGGCTGATCTAGAACCAGACCTCACATCCCCAACTTACACAGCCTGGATCTCCTGCCCACTCCCAACATCTGAGGCCCTGTTCAGGCTCACAGCCAAAGCCTAATTCTGCCTGTGCCCAGGCCTGCCTGGAGTCTCTTCTGGGCCCACCCTACTCTGAACCTTTTCAGGGGGCCCAAGACTGCCCAACTTTTGTCTGCAGAGCAAGCACCTCCCGGACCCCCGTGGAGCTGTCCTCGACAACAAAAGGGGCTCACAAACCCCGCCATTCCGCACCTGCAGAGGGGCCATAGGACAGCCCACATTTGCCTTGCTTTCCAATTAGTGGGAAGCCGGCCTTCCCGTTTCACCCTCCTGCTCAGCTTCCAGGGTCCACTACAGAGGTGAGTTATTCATTGACAGTGCAGCAGTGCCCGCTGCTCGCCCTGTTTTCTGTGTGTTGAGGAGGGGTGGGGAGATCCACCATTTACCAGGCACCTGCAATGACCCCAGGCGCTGATCGATCACCCACTGAATATGTCTGTGTGTGGAGAGGAGGGCCCCCCTCTGGGGGTCAGCAGGCTCGAGGTCCGCCTTTGTCAGTCCCACCGGGAGCAGCCAGAAAGGGCTGTTACTACTGAGGGGAAGCCCCGACCTCCCCACTTGGCTCGTCCTTGACCCTCCCCAACCCCCGGACCCCGAGGCGAGGACCCCATCAGTGGCCCTGGGAGGGCGGGGAAGGGGCCGGCCGGTCCCCGGTGGCGGCGGCGAGGAGGGGGCGCGGAGGAGCAGCTCCACCTCCTCAGTCTCCCAATCGCGTTCCAGGCGGAGCCGCCAGAGTTTCCCTTCGCGCGGAGAAGTGTGGTCCCAACTCTCAAAACCAAAGTCGCCCACCACTCACCCAGGCCGCCCCTGCCCGGCAGGATCGAGGCCCCGACCCGTTCCACCTCTGGAGCCCCGGTCCTTGGAGCCCCGGTCCTCGCCGCCCCGGCCCCGAGCCCCGCACTCACCACCCGGCCAGGCCCCACTGGATGTGCGCGCCGAGGCGGGCGCCGGCCGCTCCGCGCTCGGGCTCCGCACGCAGCGGCCTCCCCCCGGGTCTGGCGGAGCCGCAGCTGTTACCCGGAGACCGAGGGGCGGAAAACTGCGCCCGCTGCCCGCCCCTCCCGCGCGGCGCTGCCACCGCCGGGAACAAAGGAGACAAAGCCGCGTCGGCCGGGCCCGGCTCCGCTCCTTCCCCCTCGCCTGCCGGGCTGCCCTCCCCCCGCCCGCCGCCCGAGCCAGGCCGGAAGCAGCCCGGAGAGCCGGGCGCGCGGCCCCGAGCCGCCCGGGACCCCGCATTCCAACCCCGCGGGCTCAGCGTCGGCCGAGGGCTGGGGATCCGACCCCTCCCGCACGCGGGAGGGCGGGGGCGGGTTGCACAGCGGCGGTCGCCATGGCAACGCCGGTAGCCCAGAGGGGTGAGGAGTGAACCCCGGGAGCCAAAGCCGCCCCGCCCCGTCGGCCTCACCTGCGCGCCGCCTTGGAACCGGAACTGGGAACTTTCCCGGTTACTAGGGGCCGAGGCGGAGGGTCGCGCTCCGCACCCGCAGGTGCTAGTGGAACAGCGCCCTGGCCTCTTCCCGCCCGTCCAGAGCCGGGTCGCACCCGGGTCCCTCACCTGCCCGACCCGTTCTCCTGCCAGAGCCTGGCCTCGCCCCGCGCCCGGAGCTCCTTACCCGGCTCCGGTGGTCATCCTCCCCAACTTTCTTTACCTGAACTCCGAAGCGCCTTGTTTCTCCCCTGCGCACCTGGCCCTGCCCACCGCCCCTGCTCCCAGTACTCCCCAACAGCCAATCCCTCCTTCCGGCCCCACCTCTGGCTGTTTGAGAACATGGGCTTTGGACCTGGGCTTGCGCCATCAACTAAGCCATGTAACCTGACACCAACCCCCCCAGCCTATTTGCTCACCAGCAAGTGGGGGTGATACCACCTCTAGCGGGGCTGTGAAGGCAGGGCACCTGGGCTGCGGAGGCGCACAAGCAAGGGCTCACTTCCTTCCTTTCTTCCCAGCCCAGGACCCAGACCTGGACCCATCCCAAGCTGAGAAGCATTGAGCAAGTCTGGGCTCTCTCACTGGCAAACACCTGGGCCTTCTGCGGGAGGAAACACTGGCAGAAGGGTTCTCTCCTGGGGACCATTTGTCCCCTGTGCAGGGCCATTCACACCCTGGCATGCCCACGGCTAACTCAGGAGCCAGAATCTGGCCCATCCGATTAGGACTTTTGGAGGACTTTGGCTAAAAGCCATTGGCACAGCTTCCTGGGAGGCAAAAATGTCACACGCATCATCTGAAAGCCTCCAAGGCCTCCACAGGCTAGGTGAACCTCAATCAAGAGATTCAGGTCATCCACACTGGCTACTGCCCTAGAGCTACAGACACCCTCTTCCCACCTCCCGCCAGCTATCAAGGGTCTCCCGTCAGGTCACCCCTTTTCTTCCACTCCCACTTCCAGCATCTGAGTCCAGGTGCTTAGCACCTTTTCTGCAGCAGCATAGCAATCCCTCCCTGGATCCCTCACCCTTAGCCTCTCACCTCAGACTGCCAACTGGTACCCCGGGCCTCTGACTTCATGCTGCGCAACTCCCCCACACTCATCACCACCCCAGCCAGGACAGTCTGCCCCAGTCCCTCACCCACTTTGGCTTTCCTGCCTATGTAGCTTGCAGGAGCCCCCTTCACATGCACAGAATCCCTCCCTCCCCAAATCCATTCATCCAAGCACACCCTTCAGGACCTATCTCACCTCAGAGGAAACTGGGTCTTCCAAACCCCACAACCCCCTTCATCTGTACACAGATACGATACCTACTGCCCTATGAGGAATGTAAACACTCTAAGCGCAGGGTCTTTCCATCCCATGCCATTCTGGGGAGCCATTACTCGCCAAGGATAGAGTGACTGAGGGACCAGGTGCTGAGAACCTGAGGTGGGGGGCATTTGGGCCATACTCACTGCCCAAGACTGAACACAGGCTCCAAGAAGAAAGTATGCCTTATGGGAAACACTCCTGGCTCCACAGGCTCTGACAGCTCTGCATAGACACCAGTGAACAAGCCCGCACCTGCAGCCCCTGCATACAGCTACCCTGCACTCTCAAAGGGGAGTGGGTTCTCTGGAACGTGCCTGACTTCCAATACTCCAACACCAGGACTGAATACCAGCCCAAAGCTCCTGTTTACTCAGGGCACACAAGGCCACCCATGGCCATTTAGTCCAGGAGGTCATGGGTCACTGTTCCCCTCTGAAAAGAGATCATACACATGCCCCCACTGCACCTCCCACCCGTAGGAGACCCCCTCTTCCCTATCACTGCCTCTCCATGCACACTCCTGGTGTCCTGAGCTCTGCCTATGCCTGTGGAAGATTTCCCCGGGCTGTGTGGAGGTGCACCCAGCCCCAGTGGCACACCAGTGCTGCCCAAAGCACTCTCTATACCAGGGATCCAGATTGGCCATCAATTCCTATACTTATGTCCCCAGCAACATTTATCAACCATTCCCCCAGTCTTTCTTCCCTGCTTTCCTCTGATCACTCCTCCAGTACTAGAACCAGGAAGTTCTCCCCGACATGGTAGAGAAAGTGATCCAGGAGATGGGAAGTAACCGTGGTCACCAATGAGTAGGCAGCTGGCTAGGTTCCACTCGCTGGAACTCCCAGGCCATCTGACATCGGACAGTCAGGTAAGTGGAGGGCAGGCCAGGAAATTCAAAATGAAAATCTAGGCCTCAGGAGTGCATCCATAACAGTTCAGAAAAGAGGACAGACAGGAGATGAGAGAGGAACTAAAGGGGGTGACTACCCCAACTCCAGGCCCAACCTTCAAGTCTTGGATCTTGATTCTCAATGAAAAAAACTCAGTCTGATTGTTTTAAATAATAAAACTCAGGATATTTTAATTGGACATTAGCACAAAGTTTTGATAATTAATGTAAATGAACCTTGTCTGCAAAGTGAAGTGTGCCTGCTGGTGAGTGACACAGATGCTGCTCCTTCAGATTGAGGTTATACACACCCCCAAAGGCTCACTTCATTGCTACAAGTCTCTAACTAAATCCACATTTACAGCTATTGCCTCAGACCCTCTGGAGGAGGGGCCAGGGGTTAGCTGGCTCTGAATAGCATGTAGAGCACAGGTAGTGTGGCCACAAATGTCACACAGGTGACCAGGGTGCTGTAGATGGTGTTCCTGTTGACTTGGGCTTCTAGTCTCTGCTCCGTGTCCGACAGTGCCAAGATCATACTCCCCTGCTCTAGCAAGGAGCTGGGCATAGCCCCGTCTGCTGGTTCCGCCAGGCCTGGGTGTGCTGCAGCCTTTACAAGCTGAACCACCCCAGCCATTTGGCTACAAGTCTTTTCTAGGCCATCAAGCTGCTCTCGTAAGCCTTCTAGACATGAATGGACTTGCCTGGAATGACTGAGCTGCTCTTTCAAGGCAGCTGAAAGGACGTCTACATCTCTGTCTCTGGTAGGGGGAGTACCTGCCTGTGACCCAGAGCCCTGCCCCGGCCCAACAGCATGTACCAGGCCTCTCAAGTCCACCATGAGATTGTGGAGGTCCCTCTGCTGGAGGGAGTAGCTAGACGCCTGTTCTCGAATGGCCTCCTGGAGACTCACAGGCCCCTTCTGTGCCTCCAGGAGTAAGGCCTTCAGCTCCTGTAGCCGGACACGGTTCACATAGGTGGAGCCAGCCACACCAATCAGGGCCCCCAGGACTGAGCCAATGAGGGACCAGTTCTTGGTCCTCTCCGCCCTTGTGCGCTCCTTCTCATGACTTTCCCGCACAGCTGCAGAGAAGAGGGAGAATTTCTCGCGCTCAGAGTCTTCTGCACGCAGATAGGCTGTGCGAAGTCTCTTCTCCTCCTGCAGAAGCAAAGCCATGTTACTGGGTTACATGGGGACAAGGTGGCCCTGCAGCTACAGCCACCAACAGATGGCTCACTACCTTGTGCCTGGCAGAGTACATGTTCCATAGACCCCTGCTGAATGAATGAAGGTAGCACGAACCCGGCTGGGTCAGAGGGGCAAAGGAATTGGGAGTGAGCAAAGTGAGTTACATGATCGTCCCACCTGAGCAGTCCTGGGTTTGACCAGAGGTGTACTTATGTCTACACGAAGGGAAGTGTCCAGCACTTCCTGGGCCAGCCCCTCCATGGTTCTCCTTCCTCAGCATTCTGGGTCCCAGGCTACACTGCTCTGACAGTTGGCCCCTGTACTCCAGAAGAAAGTAGATGGACACGCTCTGGAAGCTTGGGGTTCTGTCCCTCCATAGGAGCTTCTGGTTCACCTCTGTACCAGGCCTCTGATTAAGGACCAGTCAGGGTTCCCACCTGGCCCCTCCATGATCTGCCAGGCTAGGGTCACTGTCCAAGTGTGAAAGGATTGCCTCCTGAGGTGCCTACCTGCAGCATCCTGTGCTCGAGAGTAGCCAGTTCCAAGTACTGACTGTCCTCCCTGGAGACACGGTCCAAGCGGTCCCTCACCTCCTTCAGCTTGGCCTGGTGAACTTCCAAGTCCTCCCGAGCCTCTCGGACAAGCCCTCGAGCCACCATGAACACTTTCTCAGCCTGCAAAGAGAAAACCGGAGGCCATCTGCACCTTCTCTCCACACCCACACAGGCTCAGCTGCATTCCCAGCGAGGCTGTGGCTAAGAAGAGGTCACTGGGGTGTGAGCTGCAAAGGGTGGAAACGGAATTCCTTAGACACTAATCCTGGCTCACCCAGTGGTGTTCAAAGTGCAGCCTTGGGCCACACCCATCAGAATCACGAGATTCAGCCATTCAAGCAGAAATAACATGCCCCTGAAAAAACTTGAAAACAGCTAACAATGCACACAATTTGTGTCCATCAAACCTGTGTTGGTAGGCTTGTGTTGGTAGGCTGTTTCCCGTGTGTTGCCTTATATATGCCTCATAACAATGCCATGAAAGGCACTGCTGCAGCCTACAGTTTATAGACCTGGAAACACCAGCTCAGCTAAGCTCAAAATCTCCAAGGAAATAAATGGCACTGTTTGTCTCAAAGCCCCCAATGAACCCCAGGTTCTTCCCACCTTGCTACACTACTCCATGCCTAAGCAGGAGTGGGAACAAAGATGACAGAATGCTTTTCTGCCACCACAAAGGACTTGACAACCACAGCTCGCTCTTTCCACTCACAGTGTGACATTTCCTACTGCCCTCTACCTTCGCAAAAGATGTTGTAATTACACACAGTAACAGTACTGCAGCAAGCCCCAGATAACTTTCACCATCAATCCCCAAACAGTCCACAAAGGAAGTATTTGCTGGCCTCACAGACTGGATGTTAGTGGCCAGGGACTTATTAGTACACAGTAACTGTTTTTAGAGAAAGTGGGTGGCACAGTTACATGGAGACCTTCACCCCAGAAGCATCAAGCCCAGGTTTCCACATGAGAAATGAGGCCAAACACAAGTCTGGATGTGGCTACCCAGCACCACGTGACTGGTTTGGCACATTTCCCAAGTCAGAGGACAGGGCCAGCCACCCCAGCTCCCCTCCTCACCTCTGTCACCTTTCCCTGGGCCTCTCGAACCTCATTGAGTCCAACAAACTCTTCATATCTATCCCACCAAGTCTTGGCTGTGGAGGTCGCTCGTTGCTGAATGCTGTGCCCCAGGGCTCTTCCCAGTGCTGGGAGGCGGTGATGCAGCCCGAGGGCCACTTCCTCAGGTCTTTTCTCTCTGGGTTGGCTTGGGCCTGGGCTGCAGAGAGTCCTGGTCATAAAGAGGTCCCTTCCAAGGAGGCCCCTCCGGACCAGTATGCGGGGCACACCCACGATGTGCTGCGTGGCAAACCCAGGGCTGCGCCCCGCCATCAGGAGATCTGTGAGGGGGACGCCAGACAGGTCAGCTCACAGCTGAGAAAGGCTGGACATAAGTCCGTTCTGAGGCCTAGGGACAGTTCTGAACAGACAAATCCCACTAAAATCATCTAAACTGAGCACCACCCTGTTGGGCCCAGAGACTGCGGCCCCTGTGGCAAGAGGATGGTCAGGCTCTCCCCTGGGTGCTCTTGGGCAATGGAACGCAGTTGGGGAAGAGCCTCTAGGATACCATTCCTTCCAGTGCCTGCCACCATGCCACACAAAGCAGACCCTTCCCTGCTACCCACTTCCCTACATCCCCCAGGTCTCTCTGCTGTGACTTGAATGAGAATCCTGATGTCCAGGTTTCTGATATCAAAGACAGTTTTGAAACCAGAGTTGTATACATGCTGACAAAGCCCCACAAAGATGCATAAATACTCCCTGCAATGTTGTAGAACTCAGGGGAACTCAGGAAGACTAAGATCCAGGATCATTTCTGTTAAACAGCCTCAAAACCAACTCCCCAGACTCTCTAAGGACTGCCTCAGCACAAGGGAAGCAGAGTTTCAATTCTGTGCAAGGGCCTAAGGACACAGGCCATTTGTGACCCAAGACAGAAAACTCTTAGCTCTCCTCTAAGACAATTCCAAGGGCAAAACAAAACAAAACTGTTTTTGCCACAGAGGACTTTTCTTAGGTTCACGCCATCCGTCTTCGCCCCCAGACTTTCCAGGCCACCAACTCTCAGTCTCACACTTCTTGACTTCCATAAACTTTCTCTTTCCTCTCCAACCTGCCATTGCTCAACGGCTTAGGTTTCTCTCATCTTTCCCTCTTCCATCTTGCTTTGATATTTGGGCCTGCTTCTCATTACCTGAACAGCAGGGAGTCTCCTGTTATCCAGAATCAGGCCTCACCTGAGCCCAAGAGTGCCAGTGACTCTGAGGACCACAAAGAGGTGGCCAGGTGACCCGTTTTCTCAGAAAAAGCTGAGCCAACAGTACCCTCCTCTGGCCAAACCACACCTCAAAGTCCCTAAGCGCTGATCCTGGCTGTGAGAGCGACACCTGGTGGCCAACAGACGAGGCCAGAGAGAGAAAAGCAGAGGGAGCTGCAGACAGGAAGAAACTGAAGGAGCTCCAGATACAGAATAGAAAGGGGCTTCCTGATGGAAGGTGATGTGAGACAGAGGCCCCCCACAGCACCCTAGCCTCCTCTCCATCATGCTGTGCTAAGAGCTGTCTTTGGAGAAGCTCAGGGGCTTTGAAAACACAGCTGGTAGGGTAGAAACATGTCTTCTGGGCAAAGTGGGCCTGAGCTGAGAGCCGCAGAAGGGAACATCACTGTGACAGTGGTCCCAAGCTCGTGCCACATCCAAACCCCTGGGCCCCCTTCATAAGGCTGGGTTCCATGGCCATGAGGGTGCATACCATCCAGGCCCCAGCAGCCAGTCAGACTCCCAGGCCTCAAGGCCAGCACCCACAACGCACAGGCTGGGACTCTATAACACCCCTGCAGGTGTATCCTTCATCAAACAAAGCATGCAGTGTCCACCATGGCTGGCACCACTTTTCAACACCCTCTCTTCCCAACATCACTGCCCCTCTTGGCTTCCTCCAACCTTCTCAGCCTCCTTTCCCAGCACCGCCTCTACTAGCTGCCCACTTTTAGACCCCAGGAAGGTCACCCATTCCTGGCAGAGATGACAACTACTCTACTGTCTCTTGTGCAATCTTCGCTTTCTTCCCTCCCCTCCCCCACCCCCACGTTCTGCATATGGCAGCCCAAGGCTCCGTAACACAAAAATCAGATTACATTCCTCTGATCAAAATCCCCCAAAAGCTCCCATTTCACCTGGCGGTGGCCAAGAAGCCCTGAGACCTCTCAGCCCTCATCCTCTTCCTTCTACTGCCATACTCTGCTCCAGCCACTGTGCTGCTCTGTGCTCTGCCACCTCCTCCAGCTGGATGACTCTTCCTTCACAAGTCCACTCAGCTCACCCTGACATCTTCATCTTTGCCCAAATATCACCTCTCAGTAAGGCTTCCTTGACCACTCCCTCCCCAGCTAGCTTCTCTGCTTTATTTTTCTCCTGATGGACACATTTCCTTATGTGTTGCCTATTCTCTCACTAGAACCTAAGCTGGGTGACAACAGAGACTTCATAAGGGAATGTGGCAATAATCCCCAAGTTGTTTCTCCACTCCAGTCCCTCCCCTCAGCCTCTCCACCACCCCACCAGCCCCCAACCCCAGGCCCCATTTCTCAGCCCCCAGGATGTCACCACTTAGATGTTTCACAGGCCCCCCAACCACCAAGGGGAAGAATGTTCCTGGCAAAGAGAAAAGGTGGAAAGTGCTTGAGGTTGCTCAAAACCTGAAAGGCAGTCAGTGCAACTGGAAAGCAAAAGCAGAGATGAATGGATGGAGAAGCTGGACAGGTGAAGCAGGGCCCTGAGGGTCAAGTTCAGAATCCTGCCCCTTCAGATCCATTCTCCCACTCTATGTAGATGGCTGTCTCCTACCAACTGCCCCTTCCTCAAGCCTCTATCATGTTCCTCATCTTCACTTCCAGCCTGATAGTCTGCTTGCTTCATTTTCCACCAAGAAAATAATAAAAAGTTGGAAGAGAACTTCCACAAACTCCCAATCACCAGTAACTGCCCCATTTCCACCTCCTCTCTTGATCCTCAGGATAAAAAAACCCATGCTTCTAGGGAAGACCAACCTGTGCCCCAGGGCCCAAATCCTCTCTCTTCCTGAGACACTGCTCAGTAATTGATCTGACACCACCACCAGCAACTGCCCCATTTCTCTGGTTCCCTTTCTAACCAAACTCCTTGACAGACTGCCTGAATTCACTGTTTCTGTTCCTCTTCTCTGATTCCATCCAGCTCCCTCTGATCTGGCCTTCACCCCCTCCTCCTTCACATGCCGTTTCACTTGGTTTCCAGTGCCCACTCATCTGCCTAACCTCTGGAATATGCAGCACCCCAGCGCTCAGCACTCAGACTCCTCTCTTATCCAGTCCTGTGGTTTTAAAAATCATCTATGAAAATGGTCTAAAAAATTTATTTTGGTGAAGGCCATACAACTCTGTGAATATAATAAAACCACTGAATTGCACACATTGCATGAATTGTATGGTATGCAAGTTATACATAAAGAAAGTTGTTTAAAAAAAAAAAAATTATACTCTTGACTCCTCCAGCCCATACCTCTCTCCACAGGGTTCTTGGCTCATTTATCAAACTTCCCAACCTGTATCTCTGCCTGAAAATCTTTTTTTTTTTTTTTTTTTGAGACGGAGTCTTGCTCTGTCATCCAGGCTGGAGTGCAGTGGCGCAATCTCGGCTCACTGCAACCTCCACCTCTCGGGTTCAAGCAATTCTCCTGCCTCAGCCTCCTGAGTAGCTGGGATTACAGGCACCCCACCATGCCCAGCTAATTTTTATATTTTTAGTAGAGACGGGGTTTCACCATGTTGGTCAGGCTGGTCTCGAATCCCTGACCTCGTGATCCACCCACCTCAGCCTCCCAAAGTGCTGGGATTACAGGTAGGAGTCACCACGCCCCGCCCGTCTGCCTGAAAATCTAATGGAGATCTCATCTTCCCCTCCCAAACCTGTTTTTCCCATAGCCTTCTCCAACATGGATGACAGCAATACCAGGTTCAAGTATTCAGACCAACAACCTCACATCACCCCTGATTCCTCATTTCTCTCCCACCTCACATCCATCTATCAGCAAATGCCACTGGCTTTCCAAATCCAGGATCCCTCCTCTTCTCACCTCTGCCGCTGCTACCAAATGGTCCCAATGACCCACATCACATCTCTAGCCTGGACTATCCCAAGAACCTCCTGACAGACGTCACCCTGCCTCTATTCCAGTCACTGCAATTTATTGTCAGCAGAGTCAATGTTCCTTTCCAAACACAGGTGGGACCATGTCTCTCTGCTCAACCCCTACAACGGTTCCCCACTTCTCTCAAGGTAAAAGCCTGTCTTTTCCATGGCCTACAGGGAACCTACCCACTGGCTCTCATTCCTCTGACCTCATCTCCCACTAGTCTCCCTTTCCTCACTCCACTCCAAGCACATGGATCTTCTTGAAGTTGCTGGAGCGCACCAGGTTGTCCCCAGCTCAGGGCCTTCATGACAGCTGCTATCAGTGCTGCTTGCTCCCTCACCTTCTTCAAGTCCTGCTCAACTAGTAGCCCCTTGGGAGGTCTACACACACCCTATCAGATATGGCGATCCCACTCCCACCCTAGCACTCCTGACCCACTGTCTACACTTTATTTTTTCCATGCACCTATCACATGACCTACAATATGTATCTCATTTATTTGCTTTGGTTATAGTCTGTCTCACTCACTAGAATTTCAGCTTGGTACCTACGTATAGTACATACCCAGCAAAAAATGTATTCATCTGCCTAATCTTTGGACACTGTAGCATCCCAGCACTCAGCACTGTTACTTAAAAAATTAAGAGCTGGCCGGGCGCGGTGGCTCAAGCCTGTAATCCCAGCACTTTGGGAGGCCGAGACGGGCGGATCACGAGGTCAGGAGATCGAGACCATCCTGGCTAACATGGTGAAACCCCGTCTCTATTAAGAAATACAAAAAAAAAAAAAACTAGCCGGGCGAGGTGGCGGGCGTCTGTAGTCCCAGCTACTCGGGAGGCTGAGGCCGGAGAATGGCGTGAACCCGGGAGGCGGAGCTTGCAGTGAGCTGAGATCCGGCCACTGCACTCCAGCCCGGGCGACAGAGCGAGACTCCGTCTCAACAAAAAAAAAAAAAAAAAAAAAAAAATTAAGAGCTTTGGCCAGGCGCGGTGGCTCACGCCTGTAATCCTAACACTTTGGGAGGCTGAGGCGGGAGGATCATGAGGTCAGGAGTTCGAGACCAGCCTGGCCAATATGGCGAAACCCCGTCTCTACCACAAATTTTCCAGGCATGGTGGCGGGCATCTGTAATCCCAGCTACTGGGGAGGCGAAACCCCGTCTCTACTAAAAATACAAAAATTTTCCGGGCATGGTGGTAGGCACCTGTAATCCCAGCTACTGGGGAGGCTGAGACAGGAGAATCGCTTGAACCCAAGAAGCAGAGGTTGAAGTGAGCCAAGATCGTGCCATTGCACTCCAGCCTGGGCGACAAGAGCAAGGCTCCATCTCGGGGGGGAAAAAAAGCTTTAGTGATATATAACTTGCATACCATATAATTCACGCAATAACTTGAATACCATATAATTCACGCAATGTGTACAATTCAGTGGTTTTAGCATATTCACAGAGTTGTATGGCCATGACCAAAATAAATTTTTTAGACCATTTTCACAGATGAATAAACAGAATTCGCAAACTGCTGCACCCCTGACTATATTATAAAACAAACTCCTTACAGGGGTTTTCAAAGCTATAGGACCACGTGATATAACTCCCTCCCACTTCTGCCATCTCCCAGCCTACTCTACCTCCACCCAAGCTGTGCTTTCCTCGGTTCCAGGAACGCGCCGAGCTTCAAGGCCTTTGCACATGCACATGCCCTGCTGTGTACCTGAAGTGCTCTTCCCGCGCACGGCCACAGGCCTGGGGGGCCTTCCGATTAAGTACCCCTCCTACGGTTCCGGATTCTATCCTGGCAGGACGACCCTAGTTCTTCGTACCTGGCGCGGCCGGACCTAGCGTCTGCCACTCAGTTGACCTCTGACCTGTTAGTCCCCGCCCCTGGAGCGCCGCATCCGGTAGCGAGAGTTCAACTTCCTGACTAGGAGCCAATCAGGGGGGCCGCCTCGCTGTCTACGACAGAGGGTGGGAGAAGACGCGCCGTTTCCGCTGGCAGGGTCTGGGGAAGGGGCGGCAGGCGCGATGTCCGGCCGCGAAGGTAAGTGTTGCGGGACGGTGAGGACTGTGAGGACTGCGGGGACGGCGGGGCGGGGATCGGGCGGCAGGGGCAGGCCGAACGTGTTCGTGTCGCCCACAGGTGGCAAGAAGAAGCCACTGAAACAGCCTAAGAAGCAGGCCAAGGAGATGGACGAGGTGAGGGCGGGCGCGGAGACACGGGCGGGTGCGGGGGGCCTGGGAAACAGGCCTGAGTTGAACCCCCTTTGCCTTTCCCCAGGAAGATAAGGCTTTCAAGCAGAAACAAAAAGAGGAGCAGAAGAAACTCGAGGAGCTAAAAGCGAAGGCCGCGGGGAAGGGGCCCTTGGGTAAGTGGGGGCTGAATGTAGCTCAAGCTGGCCAAACGCTATGAGCGTCTGTTGGGATGAGGGCGCGGACATGCCTTTTTCCTGCCTACTGAACTGCGATGTCTCGTTTTCCGACGTCCGCTGTAGCGGATGGTCTTTAGCCAGTCTCGGATTTGCAGCAGCAGTAAGGGCCGGGAGCTGGAAACGAAGTCTCCTGCCTCCCAGGCAGTCTGGACTTCCATTCCTTAGGGAATGCAGAAACAGAAACATTGAAATCTATTTACCTCAGACGCAGATTCATACAGTTAAGTTTCTCAGTGTCTTCCGCAATCTCTTGCCCCAAATTCGTATTTTACTGCCTTCTTAGTGTTTGAACGTTACTTGACTTCGAAGTTTTTCTGTGTGTTTTTTGTTTTGTTTTGTTTTTTTGAGACAGAGGCTCACTCTGTCTCCCAGGTTGGAATGCAGCGGCGCGATCGCGGCTCACTGCAGCCTCCGCCTTCCTGGTTCAAGCGATTCTCCTACCTCATCCTCCCAAGTAGCTGGGCGTACAGGCGGCTGCCACCACGTCTGGCTAATTTTTCTTTCTTTTTTTTTTTTTTTTTGAGACGGAGTTCGGCTAATTTTTGTACTTTTAGTAGAGAGAGGGTTTCACCATCTTGGCCAGGCTGGTCTTGAACTCCTGACCTCGTGATCCACCCGCCTCGGCCTCCAAAATGCTGGGATTGCAGGCATGAACCACCGCGCCTAATTTTTTTCGTGTTTATTGTAGAGACGGAGTTTCACCATGTTGGCCAAGCTGGTCTCAACTCCTGACCTCAGGTGATCCACCCGCCTGGGCCTCCCAAAGTGCTGGGATTACAAACCTGAGCCAAAGCGCCCGGCCACCCTTTTTTTTTTGTACTCATATTATCTCTATGCTTTTGCTTTCTGAGTCTTTCTACTTCTGGGTGTGCCTAGACTAAAAGATAAAGTCCAGGCTCTTCAGTGTGCTGTTGCTCCATATGCTTTTCTAACTGAATCCTCCACCTTTTTATATCTTTTATGTAGGAGGAATTCATTACATTTCAAAAGATTTTTCAGGCCCAGCAGTTCTAGTACTTTATGTGCATCTTAAGCATTATTTTACATTCATCCAACTAGTGATTATTTTCTCCACAGTTGTTTATGCCCTATTTGAGCACTGTGAGCCACACTAGGCATGATGGAGACAAGGATGGTGGGAGTGTCATCCGGGGCTTCTCAAGACCTCTCTCCCAGTGGGTTTGATCCATTATTCTTTACCTACCCAGCACTGAGATTCTAGTTCTTGAGATTCCTTTTCAGAATGGTGTAAGGGGCCAGGCACAGTGGCTGACGACCATAATCCTAGTGCTTTGGGAGGCCTAAGCAGGAGGATTGTTTAAGGCTAGGAGTTCACAGCATCAAAGGGAGACCCTGTCTACAGAAAAATTTTAAAATTAGCTGAGCGTGGTGGTGGTGGCTCATTTCCTGTAATCCCAGCTATTTAAAAGGCTGAGGCAGCCTCATTTAAGCACAGGAGTTAAAGGTAAGAGGATTATTTGAGCACAGGAGTTCAGGCTGCAGTGAGCTGGGATCATGCCACTGTATTCCAGCCTGGGAGACAGAGTGAGATCCTATCTCAAAAAAAAAAAAAAAAAAAAAAGATATCTTGTACCCTCTTTTTTTTTTTTTTTTTTTTTTTTTGAGACGGAGTCTGGCTCTGTTGCCCAGGCTGGAGTGCAGTGGCCGGATCTCAGCTCACTGCAAGCCCCGCCTCCCGGGTTCACGCCATTCTCCTGCCTCAGCCTCCCGAGTAGCTGGGACTACAGGCGCCCGCCACCTCGCCCGGCTAATTTTTTTTGTATTTTAGTAGAGACGGGGTTTCACCGTGTTAGCCAGGATGGTCTCGATCTCCTGAACTCGTGATCCGCCCGTCTCGGCCTCCCAAAGTGCTGGGATTACAGGCTTGAGCCACCGCGCCCGGCCCTTGCACCCTCTTTTAATCTGTGATTGTGTATAGGGAAAAGATCAGTCCTTAGTGTAACTCTATGCTAGTTGTTTGTCATTGAGCATCATCTAATTTTTTTTTTTTAAGGTTTATTTTGTCAGGCCCCTTTGGATCTTCTTTCCTGTATTAGGCATATATAACCCTACACTGTTTCTTTTTTTTTTTTTTTTTAAGATGGAGTCTCACTCTGTCACCCAGGCTGGAGTGCAGTGGCGCGATCTCAGCTCACTGCAACCTCCGCCTCCTGGGTTCAAGTGATTCTCCTGCCTCAGCCTCCTGAGTAGCTGGGATTACAGGTGCACACCGCCATTCCTGGCTAATTTTTGTATTTTTAGTAGAGACAGGGTTTCACCATGTTGGCCAGGATGGTGTCGATCTCCTGACCTTGTGATCTGCCCACCTCAGCCTGCGAAAGTGCTAGGATTACAGGCGTGAGCCACCGCGCCTGGCCCAATCCTACACTGTTTCTTAAATCGCCTACTGGGTTCCACATATATGATGATTTGTAAATTAGTAGAGTATACCAGGTGCCAGGATCATAATATGGAAGGCAGTGTAACGTGGCAGTTAAGAATGTGGACTTTGAAGTCAGACAACTCAGGTTGGAATCCTGGCTTGTCACATACCTTGAACAACACCTAACAATAATACTTCTTTTTTGGCTGGGTACAGTGGCTCACGCCTGTAATCCCAGCACTTTGGGAGCTGAGGTGGGTGGACCACTTGAGGTCAGGAGTTCGAGACCTGCCTAGCCAACATGGTGAAACCCCATCTCTACTAAAAATACCAAAATTAGCCGGATGTGGTGGCGTGTGCCTGTAGTCCCAGCTACTCGGGAGGCTGATGCATAAACAATCGCTTGAACCCGGGAGGTGGAGGCTCCAGTGAGCCAAAATTGCACCACCGTAGTCCAGCCTAGGTGACAAAACAAGACTCTGTCCCAAAAAAAAAGGCTGGACTCGGTGGCTCACACTTGTAATCCCTGCATTCTGGGAGGCCGAGGCAGGCGGATCACCTGAGGTCAGGAGTTCGAGACCAGCCTGACCAATATGGTGAAGCCCCGTCTCTACTAAAAATACAAAAATTAGCTGGGGCTTGTAGTCCCAGCTGCTCGGGAGGCTGAGACGGGAAAATTGCTTGAACCCAGGAGGCAGGGGTTGCAGTGAGCCGAGATCGTGCCACTGCACTCCAGCCTGGGCGACACAGCAAGACTCTGTCTCAAAAAAAAAAAGAACTTCTTTTTCTGTAAAATGGGTTGATAGGGCATGAGGATTAAATAAGCCAATCTGTGAAGTATACAGGAGTGTAGATCTAGACCAGTGCGCAGCCAGCCACTGCTTGTAGACTCCATCTTATCCTCATTTTACCTTTACCTAGAACAGACAATATCAGTGAAGCTGCTATCCATGCTTGTGTTAAAGCGAATGCCCAGTACAAAAGCCAGGCTTTACTAAGGTCCACAGCAGGTCCATGGGGCTTCTACTGTAAGAACTATATTTTTCCCTAATTGTGACTATTTTTCTTTTGCAGCCACAGGTGGAATTAAGAAATCTGGCAAAAAGTAAGCTGTTCCTTGTGCCTGAGGAGATGGTGACCCTTTATTTCATCCTTATTTAAACGTCTATATTCCCTGCCATAACATCTTTTGCCACCTAAAGCTGGAATTAAGTGTTGTCTTGGAGCTGTTGTACATTTAAGAATAAACTTTTGTAAAAAAAAAAAAAAAAAAAAAAAAAAACTTACAGTGGTTCATCATCTCTTTAGTTGTTTTCACTAAGTCATTCCTACCATAACTGTGAATTTAAAGTAAAACCAGCTCAGAACCTTGCCAGAGTCTGCTCTTTGGTCTTTGTTCTACCCTAAACTTTGTATCACCTGAAATTAAACCAACTCGTTTGAAAGGATGTCCTTCTCGTGTGGTTGTATGCCTGACAATACCTTACATGAGGTTAGTGGAAGAATTTGCACGTTTTTTTCTTGGTGGGGGAGGGGGTGGAGTGCAGTGGCATGATCTCTGCTCAATGCAACCTCCACCTCCCGGGTTCAAGGTGTTCTCCTGCTTCGGCCTCCCAAGTAGCTGTGGTTACAGGCGCCTGCCACCATGCTTGGCTGATTTTTTGTATTAGTAGAGGGGGGTTTCACCATGTTGGCCAGGCTGGTCTCAAACTCCTGACCTCAAGTGATCTGCCTGCTTCAGCCTCCCAAAGTGCTGGGATTACAGGCATGAGCCACTGTGCCTGACCAGCATTTGTGCTTTTAAAACCCATCTTTATGTTGTGACATCCAGATTGCCGAATGTTTTGGTGAGACTTGTTCATCTGTTCATGTAAGGCGTGTGCTATATGCAGGCACTGGGGTACGTACCAGGGAACAGTTCCTGTTGTCAAGGAACTTCTCTACTGGGGAAGAGGCAGGGCAGGGCAAATGATATGATCCTCCAAGTTGCTGGCAGTGAAGTCCCCATGCCCACCAAACAGGTCCAGGGCAGCAGCTGCAGGAAGCCCCAGCCCACTTGCTGGTGGATGGAGGGGGTGCCAGTGCCAGGCAAGGGGTTGGGGGTGAGGCAAAACAGGGGCTCACTCTACCTCCTGCTGCCCAGGACTGGAGTCCCAGGCATACCTACCGCTTGCCCCTCACTAAATGCAAAGACAGAGACCATAATGTATGCTAAATATATATTGAAACGCTTAGCTGGGTGTGGTGGTGCACTTCTGTAGTCCCAGCTATTTGGGAGGCTGAGGTGGGAAGATCACTTGAGCCCAGGAGTTTGAGGCTGCAGTGAGCCAAGATCACACCACTGCACTCCATCCTGGGAGACAGAACAAGACCCTGTATTTTTAAAAAAAAATTAATTCAGAAGCACAAAGAGAGCTCTGGAACCATTATGGGGCTTTGCTAAATCAAAACTAGGTTTTAGAATATTTAAAACTTTCATGATTAATGTACTAGATATTAACGCAGGATGGGGGGGCGGGGGGAAGCCTGTGTTGGTCCTCTCCAGAAAGTTGCACAGCCAGGAGCACCCTTCTATAGGCTTCAGGCATTCCCTATGGGGCCTTGCCAGCTGGCACCCAGCCGTATGCTGCTAAAACAAGCCTGAGCACCAGTGATTGACACTGTTCGTGAAAGCAAGTTACTTGGTGGAACCTATCCCCCTTTAACAAATGAACAATCCCGTCTCTTTCCAGGACCAGAGTCCTGCAGCAATTAAGCATGCAACATTTGGGCAGCTATCTGAGGGAGACTACCAGTTACTCCAAAAAACTTTCAACTCCTTAGACACTGAAGGCCCTGATAGCACTCTCTTTTTCATTTAATCTTTTTATTTAATGCCTTCACAAACATTCCTAGGACACTCACAGGTGAAGTTTGGCACTGAGCAGGTAAGGCTGAAAGGGTCTTGCTCCTGTTACTCTCCATTGCCAGTTCTCTATTGCGGCTGTTCTGCACACCACAGCTGCCCAATAAAATGTGTCAGGCACGCAAGCCCACCTCAAATTGCTGCTCCTTTGTGAAGCTTTACCTCTGTCTTCGCCACAGGTAACTGACCTGGCGTTTCTGTGGCTTCCCTTTCAATGTAGAATTCTCGTGTTAGTCTTATGTGCCGGCCTCCTACCCCTCTATCCTGCTAACTTGACTCAACCTGTAGGACAGCCCAGATGCCATTTACAGAGGGACTTCCTTGACCTCCTGAGCCCTATTCTATGCAACCAGGGCTTACAAAAAAAAAACACTCCAGCACTCAGAGGAATGAATGTTAACAGCCTGGGCAGCTCCCACCCCCTCCCACACAGGAACAGCTCCAAACATCACTCCTCCTTGGACTTTCCTCCTCCCTAAGCCTACCTCAAATGTACATATGTGAAACATTCACTATACCCGAAGATGTCTGCACACGACAGCTCTATTCATACTCCTCATCCAACAAATTACACTCTCCTCAAGAAAGCCTCGGGGCTTGTAGGAAGTAGGTCTGGCGGGAGAACGAAAGCGAGGTCACGGAGACCACATCCCTGAATGCTGCCTGGCTCGACTCAAACGCAACACGCGTTAAATGCTAGGGCAAGCTGCTCCTGCGCAGCCCTCCTCCACAGAGTGCCAGGGAGAGAGCGTAAAGCCACCCGCGAGGCGGAGCTGGTGCGCCTCCGACCCGCGCCTACGGTAACCGGTCGTGCGGCACTGAGTCCTTGCAGCAAACCTGCCGAATTCCAGCCGTGGACCTCTGAACACCCGGCAGGGCCGGGTTTGGCGGCGCGCTGGGACTTTCGTCATTCTTCCGCGCCCTCCGCCTGCCAGCTGATTGGCCCCTGGGCCAGGGGCGGGGCACTCACTGTGGAGGCAAGCCGCGGCGCGCGGGCGGTTGGTCCGGTTCTCGGGCCTGGCGGTAGGCAAGTCTGGCTTGTTGCTGTCGGATACTTGGGGTGAGCGGAAAGCATGGCGGGGACCTCCGCGCCAGGCAGCAAGAGGCGGAGCGAGCCCCCGGCGCCTCGCCCCGGCCCGCCGCCGGGCACCGGACACCCCCCTAGCAAGCGGGCCCGGGGCTTCTCCGCGGCCGCTGCCCCGGACCCTGACGACCCGTTTGGCGCGCATGGGGACTTCACTGCCGACGACCTGGAGGAGCTTGACACCCTCGCGTCACAGGCCCTGAGCCAATGTCCGGCCGCGGCTCAGCACGTGTCCAGTGAGTGCTCCTTGGGGCCTTTTTCTCGGAGGGAGTTGTAGACCGCGCCAGATCGCCTTGATGGCTGTGGCTTCGGAGCCTCGCGGCCAGCACTGCCCTTTCGCCTTTTTAAAATATGGGAACACTCTGATTTAAGCAGCGGTTGTCTTCCAGAAGGTCCTTTGATTTTAGGGGGAAATAAATTAGCCAGGTCATACAGCAGATTTGAAACATAGAACGCTAAGTTGACATTTTACTTTATTTTCTAAAGTTTAGGCCACTTGGTTCTTGGTTCTAAGCAGAGATCCTTGGAACACACCTACCACCACCATCAGAACCATCACTACCCATGCATGAGGACCCATTCTTGTGACAAGTTTGAGCGGCTTTAGATCTTATGAAGCCCACTGTCTCCCTTGGGCAGTGTTAGCATGGGAGGAGTCTGACACAGGCAAGAGATGAAATAAATTTATTCTTTTATACAACCAGTAAACTGTGCTAGGTGCCCAAACGTGAGGAACTGCAACTGAGCTAACAATGAACAAAATACAAAAACTGTCCTTCATGGAGCTTACATGCTAGTTGAGGAATGAGTGAAGTCTTGAGGACTCCCAGAAAGAGAAAGGTTTTGAGTGCACCTAGCATCTGTACTTGGGTGTCTCAAGGCACCTTAAACTCAACACGATCATTTCCTGGAAACCCAGTCCTCCTCCAGCATTTCTAGCATGGTGCCGGCAAAGCAGACATTCAGAGAATGATGACCACAAGGAAGTAACTAGCGCCACTCTCCATCCAGTGGCACAAGGCGACTCTTCGCCTTTCCTTGACTCTACATCTAATTTCATTGCAAAGCCTGTCAAGCTTACCTTCTTAATCCTTCTCTGGACTCTTATCACTTCTACCAACTGCCTGATCTATGCTGCCATGAGTCCTCCCTTGAACAATAGTCTGCTAAATTGGTTTCCAATTTCCAGTCTTGACTCCCTACAAGTGAGGCTTCACATTACATTCTGAGTGATCTTTTCAAAACTCAAATCTGGCTGTTATCTTATATACATAACTATTATCTTATATACATGAACACCCCTATTTTTTTTTTTTTTTTTGAGACTGAGTCTCACTCTGTCACCCTGGCTGAAGTGCAGTGGTGCCATCTTGGCTCACTGCAGCCTCCACCTCCCAGGTTCAAGCGATACTGTCTCAACCTCCCTAGTAGCCTCAGCCTCCCAAGTAGCTGGGATTACTTGTGCCCGCTACCACGCCCAGCTAATTTTTGTATTTTTAGTAAAGACGGGATTTTGCCGTGTTGGCCAGGCTGGTCTCAAACTCCTGACCTCAGGTGATCCACCTGCCTCGGCCTCCCAAAGTGCTGGGGTTACAGGCGTGAGCCACCACACCCAGCCATGAACACCCCTAATGAAAGCCCTTTAATAATTTCCCACTTCTAGTGTAAAGACCAAAATCCTTAACATGGCCTGCAAGGCCCAGCCTGATTTGGCCCTTTCTCACTCTCTGGGTTCTGGCTGCACTAACTTTCTTTGAATTCTCTCTGCTTCTTTACAATACAGGAACTTTATACATTGTTCTTTCTTTGTACATTGAGTATACTTTCCATTCATTCATCTCCACTTATCTGGTTAATTCCTACTTGTCCTTCAGCTCTCAGCTCCTTCAAGTCTTCCCTAGGGAAATGTTCCAGTCATCCCACGTAAGTCAGATTGCTGTCATATTACAGACTTTCCTGTATTTGTTCTCTTCTGCAGTTCTTAATCACAGTTATAATTTTCCATTTATCTGTGTGATTATTTGTCAAATGGCTTTTAAGCTCTGTGAGTGTAAGGACAGTATCAATTTTGCTCGCCATTGTATCTGTAGAGCCTAACATGCCTGGCATATTGTATGTGGTCAGTAACTTTTTTTTTTTTTTTTTTTTTTTTGAGACGGAGTCTCGCTCTGTTGCCCAGGCTGGAATGCAGTGGCCGGATCTCAGCTCACTGCAAGCTCCGCCTCCTGGGTTTACGCCATTCTCCTGCCTCAGCCTCCAGAGTAGCTGGAACTACAGGCGCCCGCCACCTCGCCCGGCTAGTTTTTTGTATTTTTTAGTAGAGACGGGGTTTCACCGTGTTAACCAGGATGGTCTCGATCTCCTGACCTCGTGATCCACCCGTCTCGGCCTCCCAAAGTGCTGGGATTACAGGCTTGAGCCACTGTGCCCAGCCAGTAACTATTATTGAATAATAAATAGATCATTGAGTTCTGGCCAATGAGATCTCCTCAGGCTTTAGATGAGACTCTTGGAACTGGATGAAGGATAGGGAAAGAGTAACAGGATCTATTGTTTTAGAAGGATCATTTATGAGTTTCAGCCGGTGTGGTGACTCATGCCTGTAATCCCAGCACTTTGGGAGGCCGACACGGGCTGATCACTTGAGGCCAGGAGTTTGAGACCAGGCTGGCCAATATGGTGAAACCCCATCTCTACTAAAAATAAAAAAATTACCCGGGCCTGGTAGCACATGCCTGTAATCCCAGCTACTCAGGAGGGTAAGGCACGAGAATCGCTTGAACCTGGGAGGTGGAGGTTGCAGTGAGCTGAGATCACACCACTGCACTCCAGCCTGGGCAACAGAGCAAGACTCTGTCTCAAAAAAAAAAAAAAAAAGAAGGATCATTTATGAGTTTGAACCATGTTCTTAGGTTGAAAAACACCTATATTGCTTACTAGGTCTTTCTCTGCTTTGCTTTCAAGAGTAATTCTTCCCAGCACTTTGGGAGGCAAAGGCAGGAGGATTGCTTAAGCCCAGGAGTTCAAGACCAACCTAGGCAACATAAGGAAAAAAACCCCATCTCTACACAGAATTTTAAAATTAGCCAGGCAGCCGGGCACAGTGGCTCACACCTGTAATCCCAGCACTTTGGGAGGCTGAGGCAGGCGGATCACGAGGACAGGAAATCAAGACCAGCCTGGCCAACATGGTGAAACGCCATCTCTACTAAAATATTAAAAAAAAAAAAAAAATTAGCCAGGCATGGTAGCACACACCTGTAGTCCCAGCTACATAGGAGGCTAAGGCAGGAGGATCACTTGAACCCAGGAGGTCAAGGTGGCAGTGAGCAGTGATCACACTACTGCACTCCAGCCTGGGTGACAGAGCAAGACCCTATTTCAAAAAAAAAAAGTGGGTATTTTCAGCATTTTCTGGTGAAAGTGGGAAAATGTTGGGTCCTGAAATGTATATGGAACTGTTTTTTACAGGTGATCATAAGGTCCACAGATTATTAGATGGCATGTCAAAAAATCCTGCAGAGAAAAACAGAGAAAGTGTTTCAATTAAAGATAATTTTGAATTAGAGGTACTTCAAGCACAATACAAAGAACTGAAAGAAAAGGTAAGTGACTTAACTTACTGTTTTTGTAGCTAATTCATTCACGTATGTGTTTAAGAGCATGTACAGTAAAATATACAAAAGTTGTAAAACAAGTGTCTAGATTCATCCCTATGACATGGGAGAAGACTAGGGAAAGACAGCCAGAAAGTTTAGGCTGAAAGAAACTAAATCATGAAATTCCTAATGGCAAAGGCAAGAAGAAAAACACTGTATACCAGATCCAAAAAGAGATACAAACTTAGGGTACTGAGACGAATTTATAGCATATATCTTCACGTGAAGAACACAACTTCATAATGGTTGCTATTTTCTTTCTTTTTTTTTTTTTTTTTTTTTTGAGACGGAGTCTTGCTCATTCTCCCAGGCTAGAGTGCAGTGGCGCGATCTCGGCTCACTGCAAGCTCTGCCTCCCAGGTTCTCGCCATTCTCCTGCCTCAGACTCCCGAGTAGCTGGGACTACAGGCACCCACCACTATGCCCGGCTAGTTTTTTGTATTTTTAGTAGAGACGGAGTTTCACCGTGTTAGACAGGATGGTCTCGATCTCCTGACCTTGTGATCCGCCCGTCTCGGCCTCCCAAAGTGCTGGGATTACAGGCTTGAGCCACCGCGCCCAGCCAATGGTTGCTATTTTCACTAGCAGCTTTGTAAGAAAGCAGACACCCTTCATATCACCATCTGTAGGTCCCTAAGAAAACCAGGAATATAATGTGGAATTTTAGTTATGCAAAGTATGTGACCCAGATCTTTTTTTTTTTTTTTTTGAGATGGAGTCTGTCATCCAGGCTGGAGTGCAGTGACACAATCTCGGCTCACTGCAACCTCTGCTTTCTGGTTTTAAGTGATTTTCGTGCCTTAGCTTCCAGAGTAGCTGGGACTACAGGTGTGCACCACCATGCCCAGCTAATTCTTGTATTTTTAGTAGAGACGGAGTTTCACCATTCTGGCCAGGCTGGTCTCAAACTCCTGGCCTCAACCTCCCAAAGTGTTGAGATTACAGACATGAGCTACCACACCCAGCTGACCCAGATTGTTAATGCCTCTTAGAGCCTAAAGAATCCAGCTAGGCATGGTGGCTCACACCTGTAATCCCAGCACTTTGGTAGGCTAAGGCCAGTGGATCACCTGAGGTCAGGAGTTCGAGACCAGCCTGGCCAACATGGTGAAAACCTGTCTCTACTAAAAATACAAAAATTAGCTGGGCGTGGTGGCGGGCACCTGTAATAGGTCAGCTACTCGGGAGGCTGAGGCAGGCTGGAACCCAGGAGGTGAAGGTTGCAGAGCCGAGATCGTGCCATCACACTCCAGCCCAGGCGACAACAGAGAGACTCCGTCTCAAGAAAAAAAAAAAAAAAAAAGCTTGCCGGGCACGGTGGCTCAAGCCTGTAATCCCAGCACTTTGGGAGGCCGAGACGGGCGGATCACAAGGTCAGGAGATCGAGACCATCCTGGCTAACCCGGTGAAACCCCGTCTCTACTAGAAAATACAAAAACCGGCCGGGCGCGGTGGCTCAAGCCTGTAATCCCAGCACTTTGGGAGGCCGAGACGGGTGGATCACGAGGTCAGGAGATCGAGACCGTCCTGGCTAACACGGTGAAACCCCGTCTCTACTAAAAAATATAAAAAACTAGCCGAGCGAGGTGGCGGGCGCCTATGGTCCCAGCCACTCGGGAGGCTGAGGCAGGAGAATGGCTGCGAAACCCGGAGGCGGAGCTTGGCAGTGAGCTGAGATCCGCCACTGCACCCCAGCCTGGGCGACAGAGCAAGACTCCGTCTCAAAAAAAAAAAAAAGCCGGGCGTGGTGGCTCACACCTGTAATCCCAGCACTTTGGGAGGCCGAGACGGGCGGATCACAAGATCAGGAGATCGAGACCATCCAGGCCAACATGGTGAAACCCCGTCTCTACTAAAAATACAAAAAAAATTTAGCCGGGCGTAGTGGCGGGCGTCTGTAGTTCCAGCTACTGGGGAGGCTGAGGCAGGAGAATGGCGTGAACCCAGGAGGTGGAGCTTGTAGTGAGCCGAGATCGTGCCACTGCACTCCAGCCTGGGCGACTGAGCGAGACTCAGTCTCAAAAAAAAAAAAAAAAGGAATCTGGCCAGGCAAGGTGGCTCATGCCTGTAATACCAGCACATTGGGAGGCCAAAGTGAGAGAATTGCTTGAACTCAGGAGTTCAAGACCAGCCTGGGCAATACAATGAGACCCTGTCTCTACAAATAAAAGTGAGAATTAGCCAGGTTAGTGGCACATGCGTTATAGTCCTAACTACTCAATAGGTTGAGGTGAGAGGATCACTTGAGCCCAGGAGTTCGAGGTTACATTGAGCTATGATTGTGCCACGGCATTCCAGCCTAAGCAACCCGATCCCCCTCCCTGGCAAAAAGAACGTGCATGCATGAGTGACAAGTGTATCCTTAAGCTGTCTTGATGAATATCAGCTGTCCCATGAACAGGCCTAGCAGACCATGGTGACATCTGGTTGCTGTGGATATATTTTGAGTACTCATTTGTCTGTAGGATATGTTTTTCCTGTGCTTTCTCCATCTCCCCAACTACATGTTAAAACAAAGTACATAAGTAGTTTTCTCTTACAAAGTTTTCACGAGATTAATTTGGTATTTACAGATGAAAGTAATGGAAGAAGAAGTTCTCATTAAGAATGGAGAAATTAAAATTTTGCGAGACTCACTACATCAGACGGAATCCGTTCTAGAGGAACAGAGAAGATCACATTTTCTTCTTGAGCAAGAGAAAACCCAAGCACTCAGTGACAAAGAAAAGGAATTCTCCAAAAAGGTGACCCAGAGCATTTGTTTTGCACCAGCTTTTCCTACCCACTGAGTTCCTTTGACCAGGGTTGCCTGTAAATCTTCCAGGGAGATTTCAACATTTGTTTATCTTAAATACTTTCTGCTATCATCTAATTGCCAAGCACTCTTCTTCCAGTGTCTAGATATGTTTTGGAAAGGGATTTAGGTGAAACTCTATTTTGCTGTGGTAGTTGGTCTTGGCGGGAATGAATAACTAGCTTAGCATTTCTAGAAACAGGCTTACGTTAGGGCTCTTTTGCTAGATCAGAAACTCAACTGACCTAGCTTAGGCTAAAAGGAAATGTATTGGCTTCCATATCCAAGTCTTGGAAGAACAGGGGTGTGCTGGGGCCTTAAATGACTTAAATCTTGCCAGGACATTTTTATTCTCTATGCTATAAAAGGCTCTATCATTATGGTAGAGGGTGTGTTCTCCAGAAGCTCCTGGGCTCATATTTTGTAAATACAGAGCAGAATTAAGACTTAAGGCCACGTGCAGTGGCCCACACCTGTAATCCCGCACTTTGGAGGCTGAGGTGAGAGGATCACTTGAGCCAGAAGTTCGAGACCAGCCTGGGCAACTGGTGAGACCTCATCTCTACAAAAAAAAAAAAAAAGAAAAAATTAACAAAATCATCCAGGCATGGTGGTGTGCACCTGTAGTCCCAGCTACTCAGGAGGCTGAGGTGGGAGAATTGCTTGAGCCCAGGAGGTTGAGGCTGCAGTAAGCCACGATCATGCCATTATCCTCTAGCCTGGGCAACAGAGTGAGACCCTGTCTCAAAAAAAGACTTAGGCTTCCTCATTGCAAGTTTTAAAATTCTGAGAAAGGCTCTGATTGGTCTAACTTAAGTGTCTGTCCCTGGCCAATTGCTGTAACCAAAAGCAAAAAAATGATAGCTCTCATTCTAATAAAATAGTCAGAGGTAGGGAAATTACTGATTTTTTTTTCTTTTTTCTTTTTCTTTTTTTTGAGACAAGGTCCAGGGTTTCACTCTGTTGCCCAGGCTAGAGTGCAGTGGTGCAATCACAGCTTGCTGCAGCCTTGACCTCTCAGGCTCAAGCAGTCCTCCCCCATCAGCCTCCCAGGTAGCTGGAACTACAGGCACACACCACCAGGCACAGCTAATTTTTAAATTTTGATAGAGACGGGGTCTTGCTATGTTCCCCAAGCTGTTCTCAAAATCCTGGGCTCACACAGTCCTCCCACCTTGGCCTCCCAAAGTGCTGAGATTACAGGCACGAGCGACCATGCCCAGCCTGTTTCTCAGGGAGAGGAAAATGCTATTCTGGAAAGAAAAACAGTAGGTATCCAGTACCTACCACAACTTTCCCTCAGCACTTCCCCATGCTTCAATCAGGACATGGGATCTTATTCTCTCATTGTTTCATTCAGCAAACTTAGCAAACTTTAAGCACTTACCTGTGCCCAACACTAACCGCAATAGTTAACTTTCTGTATAAGTGATGAAGAGCAAGGAATTTGCAGTCAGACAAACCTGAATTTGAATCCAGGCTTCATCACACATTAGCGGTGATCTCAAGGTAATAACTTAAGCTCCATGGCTCATTTCCCTTATCTGTTCCAAAACATAACCAGAAAGGTTGTTGGGAGACTCACACGTTCTTGCACTTACTGTGTCTGGTGCTGGGCCTGGCACAGAGTGTGCTTGGGGAATGATGGCAGTTACTGTTGGGTGTGGTACCTGCAGGCCAGAGCAGCAGGTGTCTCTATACTGCACAGTGTCTTGGTAAACTATTCCAAATACTCTTCCCAAACTTTGAAGAAGACCTGGAATTGTGCACCATTGCATTGGTTAATAAAGGTCAGTATGTTACTGCTGACATAGAGCCCCTTACCAAGCTCTGTGCTGAGTGTTTTACATTCATCATTCTGCTTAATCCTCCCAACGATGATGAAGACAGGCATTTTATGTTTCAAATAAGCTAGAGTTCAAAGACATTTAGTAAATGGTGGGCTGGTATTTAATTCTTTTTTTTATTTTTTAAATTTTTTTTTTTTTTTTTTTTTGAGACGGAGTCTCGCTCTGTCGCCCAAACTGGAGTGCAGTGACCAGATCTCAGCTCACTGCAAGCTCCGCCTCCTGGGTTCACGCCATTCTCCTGCCTCAGCCTCCCAAGTAGCTGGGACTACAGGCGCCCGCCACCTCGCCCGGCTAGTTTTTTGTATTTTTTAGTGGAGACGGTGTTTCACCGTGTTAGCCAGGATGGTCTCGATCTCCTGACCTGTGATCCGCCCGTCTCGGCCTCCCAAAGTGCTGGGATTACAGGCTTGAGCCACCGCGCCCGGTCTATTTTTTAAATTTTTTGTAGAGGCAATGTCTTGCTATTTTGCCCAGGCTGATCTCAAACTCCTGGACTCAAATGATCCTCCTTGCCTCAACCTCCCAAAATGCTTAGGATTACAGGCCTGAGCCACCACACCCAGCCAGGGCTGGTATTTGAACCCTCACAAACTACCCTTATAATAGTTAGAGTCCATTATCTTTTTAGAGCACCATATTGTCTTTCAGAAAGAAAGCTAATGTTTGATATTTTAGGATGTTTATGTCACAGCAGACTTTCATATGTATTTTTTCATTGTTTGTCTTTTACTGGCTTGTGATTTTGAAGCCCAGAGATATTTTTGTGTATATGATGGGGCCACTACAAGCATGTTTCTTTTGCCCTCCAGCTCCAATCATTGCAGTCTGAACTCCAGTTTAAAGATGCAGAGATGAATGAATTAAGGACAAAGCTCCAGACCAGTGAACGCGCAAATAAACTGGCTGCTCCCTCTGTTTCCCATGTCAGGTAATGATGGTGCTGGAGGAGGGATAGTTCAGTTTTGCATTATTTAGTAAACAATCTGCATAACAATGTCAGGCCGGTCCTAAATGAAGGTCATTTAGACCCTGCCACCTGGACAGAGATCCTCTTTTCCTGAAGGATTCAGAGGTGGTTTAGATGAAGCTTGCGTGGTTTGAGACATCACAGCATAAAGGCCCATACTCTAGAAATGCTGCCACTATATGGCACTTTACAAACATAATTCCTCCGGACCAGAAAGACCTGGAAAAACGGACCGGGTGTGGTGGCTCACACCTGTAATCCCAGCACTTTGGGAGGCCAAGGCGGGCGGATCACGAGGTCAAGAGATTGAGACCACGGTGAAACCCTGTCTCTACTAAAAATACAAAATAATTAGCCGGGCATAGTGGCGGGTGCCTGTAGTCCCAGCTACTCAGGAGACTGATGCAGGAGAATGGCATGAACCTGGGAGGCAGAGCTTGCAGTGAGCTGAGATCACGCCACTGCACTCCAGCCTGGGTGACAGAGCGAGACTCTGTCAAAAAAAAAAAAAAAAAAGAAAGACCTGGAGAAATGATCTCCAAATTTTGGGGGTGGGCCAGTCTTTACTTTTATGTAATTTGTTTTAACTGATTTTGTTGCAAGCATGAGTGTATTTTAGTTCCAGCTACTTGGAATATTTTTTCTTATTTGCTGTCTGGGGACCCTTGTCCAACAGCCCCATTCTTTGTGGTCAGATGTGCTCAACTTTTTTTGTTTTTCTTTTTTTTTGAGACAGAGTCTCACTTTGTCACCCAGGCTGGAGTACAGTGGTACAATCTCAAGCTCACTGCAACCTCCACCTCTTGGGTTCAAAAAATTCTCCCTCAGCCTCCTGAGTAGCTGGGACTACAGGCACACACCACCACGCCCAGCTAATTTTTGTATTTTTAGTAGAGATGAGGTTTCACCATGTTGGCCAGGCTCATCTCAAACTCCTGACCTCGTGATCCACCCGCCTCGGCCTCCCAAGGTGCTGGGATTACAGGCGTGAGCCACTGAGCCCGGCCTTGTTTTGTTTTTATACAGAGGCGGGGTCTCACTATGTTGCTCAAGCTAATCTTGAACTCCTGGGCTCAAGCAATCCTCCCACTTCGGCCTCCTAAAGTGCTGAGTTACAGACATGAGCCGCCGTGCCTGGCCTCAACTTGTTAATGATCTGTCCTGCCCTCTGCCTTACAGAGATGTCTGGCACTGTCAGTATCAGCCTTGAAATTTGCTGTGGTTTTTTGTTGTTGTGGTTGTTGTTTTGAGATGGAGTCTCACTCTGTTAGGCGGGGGTGCAATGGTGTGATCTCGGCTCACTGCAGTCTCCACCTTCCGAATTCAAGTGATTCTCCTGCCTCAGCCTCCCGAGTAGCTGGGATTACAGGCATGCACCACCACACCTGGCTACTTTTTGTATTTTTAGAGATGGGGTTTCATCATGGCCAGGCTGGTCTCGAACTCCTGGACTCAAATGATCTGCCAGCCTGGGCCTCCCAAACTACTGGGATTACAAGCATGAGCCACTGTGCCTGGCCCAGCCTTGAGATTTGAACAGAGTCAGGGCATCTTCTGGTTTTGAACATTCTGCTGCCTTTGCTCATAATGGGCAGTGTGTGAAACTGAACTCTCCATGCCTTGCATTATCCACATAAGAGAGCTGAGGGGATCCTCTTCACACATCAGTAACAGAAAGACCTCAGCATTATATGATCAGATCAGAGGGTTAACACTGCTTCTCTAACATAAAGACATTAGCACTGAGAAGTTGCTCAGTTTTCAACATACTTAATAGGTTTATCAAAATTTTGATACTTATTTTGATAACTCTTTTTCTATTTAAAGTCTTTGCATTCTATTGGAAGTTTTTTTTTTGAAACAGAGTCTCGCTCTGTTGCCCAAGTTGGAGTGCAGTGGCATGATCTCAGCTCACTGCAACCTCCACTTCCCAGGTTCAAGTGATTCTCCTGTCTCAGCCTCCCAAGTAGCTGGGATTACAGGCACACACCACCACGCCAGGCTAGTTTTTTTGTATTTTTTTTTAAGTAGAGACGGGATTTCACCATGTTGGCCAAGCTGCTCTTGAACTCCTGACATCAGGTGATCCATCCGCCTCAGCCTCCCAAATTACTGGGATTACAGGTGTGAGCCACCACGCCCAGCCTGGAAGTCTTGTGACTATTAAAAAATCGTTTGTTCCACATTGGCTGGGCGCAGTGGCTCACACCTGTAATCCCAACACTTTGGGAGGCTGAGGCGGGCAGATCACTTGAGGTCAGGAGTTCGAGACCAACCTGGCCAACATGGTGAAACCCTGTCTCTACTGAAAATATAAAAATTAGCTGGGCATGGTGGCATGCGCCTGTAATCCCAGCTACCTGGGAGGCTGAGGCAGGAGAATCACTTGAACCTGGAGGCAGAAGTTGCAGTGAGCCAAGATCACACCACTGTACTCCAGCCCGGGCAACAGAACGAGACTCCGTCCCAGAAAAAAAAAAAAAACAGTTTGTTCCACATTGAAAAGATGTTTTGCACCAGGCATGGTAGCTACACAGGCAATCCCAGCTACACAGGAGGCTAAGGCAGGAAGATTGCTTAAGGCTAGGAGTTCGAGACCAGCCTGGGCAACATAGCAAAACCCCACTGCTACTAAAAAAACAATAAAATAAAATTACCGGCCCTGGTGGCTCACGCCTGTAATCCCAGCATTTTAGGAAGCTGAGGTGGGCTGATCATTTGAGCCCATGAGTTCAAGACTAGCCTAGGCAACATGGTGAAACCCAATCTCTAGAAATAACTCTATCTCTAGAAAGAATAAAAAGTTAGCCAGATGTGGTGGTTGCATACCTGTAGTCCCTGTGCTACTCAGAAGGATGAGGTGGGAGGATCACTGAGCCCAAGAGGTCGAGGCCACAGTGAGCCATAATTGTGCCACTGGGCTCCAGCATGGGCAACAGAGTGAGACACTGTCTCACCAAAAAAAAAAAAAAAAATTATCTGGTCATGTTGGTGTGTGCCTGTAATCCCAGCTACTCAGGAGGCTGGGATTACAGGTGGATGGATCGCTTGAGCCTTGAGCCTAGGAGGTCAAGGCTGCAGTGAGCTATGATCATGCTACTGTACTCCAGCCTGGGCAACGGAGCAAGACTCTGTCTCAAAAAAAAAAAAAGTTTTGGTGGAATTGGAAATAGTGATAATAAAGAATAGTAAAGGAATTTTGGCTAATATTATATTTTTGGATGATTAGAAAAATATAAAAATGAGTAAAAAACTTTTTCAACGATTTGGATCAAAATGCCTGGAATTGGCCAGTAATGGTGGATCATGCCTGTAATCCCAGCACTTTGGGAGAACAAAGTGGGTGGATCACTCAAGCTCAGGAGTTCCAGACCAGCGTGGGTAACTTAGCAAAACCCCATCTCTATAGAGAAATTAAAATTTAAAAATATTTTTAAAAAAGAAAACCAAATGCCTGGAATTTTGCACTGCTCCCCTGACAAAGAATGGTAGACATAATAGATAAAACCTTTGGTTAAAACACCTAGACATGAAAAGTTTAAAGTTTGTTAGAAATTTTGTAACCAGGTATTTTGAATTGTTTTAGTAGAATCATTACTTTGCTTTCATAGTTAACTTTTTCCAGTCCTAGGAAAAACCCTTCTGTGGTTATAAAGCCAGAAGCATGTTCTCCACAATTTGGAAAAACATCTTTTCCTACAAAGGAGTCTTTTAGTGCTAACATGTCCCTTCCCCACCCCTGCCAGACAGAGTCAGGATACAAGCCGCTGGTGGGCAGAGAGGGTAAGTCCATAAGTCATCTATTGCTTTTTAACAAACTACCCAAATTTGTGGCTTAAAACAATTGTTATTTATTTTCTCCCAATTTCTGTGATCAGCAATTCTGACAGGGCACAGTGGGGACAATCTCTGCAGGGACTGGAATCACTGAAAGCTTGTCTTAAGCTGGAGGATCTATTTCAAGATGGCTCACTCACATGACTGGCAGTGTAATTCCTTGCCGCATGGGCCTCTGCACATGGATACGGGGTATCCTTATAACCTGGTGGGTGGCTTCCTCTAAAGCCAGCAAATCCAGAGAGAGAGAGAGCCAGGCAGAAGCTGTCCTTTTGTGGCCTAGCCTCAGAAGTCACACAGCGTCACCTCTGCCACATTCTGTTTGTTAGAAGCAAATCACTGAGTCTGGGCTTCACTCAAGGAGGGGAAATCAAGCTATACCTTTTGAAGGGAGGTGTGTCAAAGCATTTGTGGGCTTTTTTTGTTTGTTTGTTTTTTTGGAGACGGAGTCTCACTCTGTCACCCACCCAGGCTGGAGTGCAATGGCACAATCTCGACTCACTGCAACTTCTGCCTCCCGGGTTCAAGTGATTCTCCAGCCTCAGCCTCCCGAGTAGCTGGGATTACAGGCACCTGCCATCATGGTTGTGGGTATATTTTCAAACCATCAGTAGTATGCAGGAACCTGTTTTTCTTTTCTTTTTTTTTTTTTCTTTGAGGTGGAGTCTCACTCTGTCACCAGGCTGGAGTGCAGTGACGTGATCTTGGCTCACTGCAACCTCCGCTTCCCGGGTTCAAGTGATTCTTCTGCCTCAGCCTCCCGAGTAGCTGGGACTAGGTGCACACCACCATGCCCAGCTAATTTCTGTATTTTTAGTAGAGATGGGTTTCACCATGTTGGCGTGGATGGTCTCAATTTCATGACCTCGTGATCCACCTACCTCAGCCTCCCAAAGTGCTGGGATTACAGGCATGAGCCACCGTGCCCAGCCTCTGTTTTCCTTTTGTAGTCCAGCTTTTGAGTTTTTATAACTCAGTCCAGGTTGAGGGGATGCTGCTGTTTTTTTGAGAGAGACAATCTAACATCAGTAGGTTTTCAGACTACTATGTCAATGTATCTTATAAATCAGATACATTGACCCTCTTTTTACCATCAACCTTTCAAATCCTTGGCCATTACACACTTCTGAGAAACTGCAGCCCACTTACATTTTTGGAATCTAGCAGCTAAAGTGGCAGTGTACAGTAGTGTTACAAGCAGGCAGTAGAGCCCAATAGCCTGGATGTGAGTCCCAGTAATGCTACTTACTGGCTTATGTAATTTGGGCAAGTCCTTTAGTCTCTGTGCCTCAGTTTCCCTATATGTAAAACAGAGCTAATGATAACTACTTGTAGGGTCACTGAGGAACAAATGGGCTGATGTGTGTAAAGCTCTTAGAACAGTGTCTAGCACATAACAAGCACCATGTCAATGTTAGTGGTTACTGTTTTATCTAATTGCCTCATTTTGAGTGAGGCAAACAGCTTGATTTTCTTTTCCTTTCCTTGTATGAGTTCCTGTTTTACATAAGAAAGGTAAAAAATGCAGGGCTTTTGAGCTGCTTTGGCTCTTGTTTGATCCAAGGTGGAAGAAGTAGAACAGCCTGTGTTTTAAACTCATTGCATGTAAAAGTTTCTAATATGCCCATGCTTTTGTGCTCAAGTTTTGATTTACATTTTATCACATTTCAGATAGTAAGACCCACAGTCTGAGAGGTGACTCCATAAAACAAGAAGAGGCCCAGAAAAGCTTTGTTGACAGCTGGAGACAGAGATCAAACACTCAAGGTACCAGAATCCCTGCTTCTGCAGGGGCCTGCATGGCTCTGAGTGATATGCAGAAGAATTGCCCAGGCCTCTGAGAACCGGCGCCCTGGGCAGTCCTTCAGGGAGTCCAGGGAAGTCAAAGTATGTGGCTTAAGCAGAAGACTTTATAAAGTGGAAAGGGCCAAAGGCAGGTGTGTCCCAGAGCCTTCCGCACCCACAGGCATCTACCTGGGGCTTAGTGGCAACTTAGAGGACAGTTGGCATCCAAAGAGTCCTTACTGTTTCCTTCTGAGGCCACAGAAAAGATCTCCCATGTCAGAACCTTCTAGAGTCACCTTGTCTTCACAGGTTCCATTTTGATAAACCTGCTCCTGAAGCAGCCTTTGATCCCAGGGTCATCCCTAAGCCTGTGCCACCTCCTGAGTAGTAGTTCTGAGTCTCCTGCTGGCACCCCCCTGCAGCCACCAGGGTTTGGCAGGTAAGCATAAGACTCCTGGAAAGCTTGTTTGGGAAGGAGCTTCCTGGAAGCAAATTCCTTTCTGGCCCTAGCCAGCCTGGGAAGTCTGTGGGAAGGGCAGGGAGCCTGGAGAATTTGGCAGGCAAGCTGTTTGGGGCCCTTGACCTTATCTCCATCCCACACTTACCTATTTTTCTTTGTGTTTGTTGCCAGTACCTTGGCTGGAATGTCAGGCCTCAGGACCACAGGTTCTCAGGATGGGTCATTTTCCCTCTCAGCCCTGAGAGAAGCACAGAACCTGGCATTCACTGGACTGAATCTGGTTGCCAGGAATGAGTGCTCACGTGATGGAGACCCAGCAGAGGGAGGCAGAAGGGCCTTCCCACTCTGCCAGCTTCCTGGAGCCGTGCATTTCCTCCCCCTTGTACAGTTCTTCATCGGCTTACACTGCCAGGCCCTGCAGGACTTGGCAGCTGCTAAGAGAAGTGGAGCACCTGGGGACTCACCGACACATTCCTCCCGCGTGAGCTCTGGGGTAGAGACCAACCCTGAGGACTCAGTGTGTATCCTGGAAGGCTTCTCTGTGACTGCACTTAGCATTCTTCAGCACCTGGTGTGCCACAGCGGAGCAGTGGTCTCCCTATTACTGTCACGAGTTGGGGCAGATTCTGCTGCTGGGGAAGGAAATGGGAGCCTGGTTCACAGGTTTAGTGATGGAGATATGACCTCAGCCCCAAGGGGGGTTGCTGATGACCAAGGACAGCACCCACTGTTGAAGATGCTTCTTCACCTGTTGGCTTTCTCTTCTGCAGCAACAGGTCACCTTCAAGCCAGTGTCCTGACCCAGTGCCTTAAGGTTTTGGTGAAATTAGCCGAAAACACTTCCTCTGATTTCTTGCCCAGGTATAAAGCAGCATAGGAGTCATGATTCTTTGTGGGTCTCACCTGACCTGTTAAGGTCTAACCCGTGTCTCTTGTACTTTGCTCACATCTTGACTTATCTACACTAGTTAGTTCTAAGGCCTGGTTCAGGGAGTTCTGAAGTGATGGGAAGTGGGACCAAATGGGAGAACCAAGGAAGTGGTTTATTTGGTTTAATTCTGCCTCTGAACAACAGGTAAGCAGAAGGCACACATGATTAAAGGAGGCTGCTAACCTCTGTGGAGGAGGGCCCTGTCCCAGAACAAGGGCTAAGACAAGGGGCCTCTGAACCTGAGATGTGGGTAAGGTGAAGACCATATATCACAAGCACGTTGAAGTTTAGTGGGTTCCCTAAGGAAGCAGAGGATGTGGGGAGGATCTGCGGCCCACAGGCTGACCTTGCTGGAGTCTCTGCCTGTCATTGTGCCCATCTTTAGCATGCATCTGGGGTGGCGTGTTCCTCTTACGGTTTGTGGGTAGTAGTAGTACAGTGAACCTAGCGAATGAACACTGATCATAAATTCCTCCCTTGGGATTCCAGAGCCACAAGATTGGGGAGAACTGTGAACACAGCCAGCCCATCCCCTCATCCAGTAATCCAGTCTCCCTCTCAGCACTCTACCAAAGGGCCAGTTTCTATGTTGGAATGATTCCACTGGCTGAATGTATCTGAAACCATCTCATCTCTGAGCTCAGCACTGCTGTTTCCTGATCTGTTTCCATCTGAATATTTTTGGTTGGTCTGGCCCATGCTAAAGGTGGTACTCAGAGCTGGACACAGCACCGCAGTATAGTGTAGGCAGTGGGATCAGGCAGACCCAGCACTCAAGTGCCCAGCAGGGGCCCAGCTCATAGTGGCTGTTTTGTTTGTTTATTTTTGGTTTTGTTTTGAGACGAAGTTTCACTCTTGTTGCCCAGGTTGGAGTGCAATGGTGTAATCTCGGCTCACTGCAACCTCCATCTCCCAGGTTCAAGCAGTTGTCCTGCCTCAGACTCCTGAGAAGCTGGGATTACAGGTGCCTGCCACCACGCCTGGCTAATTTTTGTATTTTTAGTAGAGACAGGGTTTCACCATGCTGGCCAGGCTGGTCTCAAATGCCTGACCTCAGGTGATCCACCCACCTTGGCCTCCCAAAGTGCTGGGATTATAGGTGTGAGCCACTGGGCCCAGCCTTGGTTATTTGTTTAATAATTGTTAAATGAATGAATCCCAGGCTGGGCACAGTGGCTCCTGCCTGTAATCTCAGCACTTTTGGAGGCCAAGGTGGGAGGATCACTTAAGCCCAGGAGTTTGAGACCAGCATGAGCAACAAAGCGAGACTCCATCTCTACAATTTTTTTTTTTTTTAAATTAGCCAGGCATGGTGGCAGTGAGCTGTGACCATGCCACTGCACTCCAGCCTAGGTGACAGAGTGAGACCCTATCTCAAAAAAAAGAATCCCAGAAACCATGTTTTTGCTGGTGGTAGACACACCATTATTCCATTGCTGTTGAGCTTGTCCACAGGGACATTCAAAACACAGCCATGGCTGGGTGCTTATCTATTTCATGTACTGGGGCTCTTCATAAAATTTCATTTAAAAAGGTTCTTACGGGCCAGGCGTGATGGCTCACGCCTATAATCCCAGCACTTTGGGAAGCCGAGGCGGGTGGATCATGAGGTCGGGAGATTGAGACCATCCTGGCTAACACGGTGAAACCCCATCTCTACTAAAAACACAAAAAATTAGCTGGGTGTAGTGGCACCTGTAGTCCCAGCTACTTGGGAGGCTGAGGCAGGAGAATCACTTGAACCCTGGAGACAGAGGTTGCAGTGAGCTGAGATCACGCCACTGCACTCTAGCCTGGGCAACAGAGCAAGACTCCATTTCAAAAAAAAAAAAAAAGTTATCACACTATCAAAAAATAACTTGGAAACCACTGTGTTGTATATAAAGGTGGATTTTCCTTGCAATACCTTCTGCAAGTGGCAGATATTGGGCCTCTTACAGCCCAGTAATGAAGCCAGGTAACAACCATGTTAAATTGCAGCTTCCCGCAAAGGTCTGCACACCCTGGCAACTAAAAAGCATTGAACTTTTTGTCTGCTGTGCAGGATTTGCTCTAAAGTGAGTTCACCCCACATAGTGAGACCTTGCTTCCTAAGGACATACTGAGGGATATCTTGACCTTCTGTGCTCAGAAACTGCAGATGTCTGAAGGGGTTCACAGCTGGCCAGTCCCCACAGGGTGTTTCAGAATTGCTCTTCTCTCCACCCACCAGGCCAGTCCACCGTGCTTCTCCAGGCTATGTGGGTTTAGCAAACAGCAGCAGTTGCCTTGGGGCTTGGTTTCTTGGTAGTAGCTTTCCTTTTGCCCCTGAGACCTGTGGCAGTGTGCCCAGAACTCCTCCCTCCTGCACACCCCACAGTAGGCACATTCTCCTACTGGCAGCAGATACGTTTTCTAACAAGTAGAGAAAATGGTTTTTCTTGCCCTGCAAGAGGTCTCATAAGATCCAACTATAGCCAAGGCCATGTTTATCACTTGTGGAGCCCTGGCTGATCCTTCTGTGGGCACAGAACATTTCTCTCCCACCTAAGTTAGGACCTGCATCCCTGTTTGGGAGCATGTGGAAGCCAGGCATCCCAGGTCCAGGAGGTCATCCCACTTCCTGGGCAATGCTATGCCAGATGAGGGCCTGTCCTCTCAGCTGCAGCAGTCTTGCAGTGGAAGTGCCTGCTTGTTCACATGAAACAAGTTTCATAGTAAGTAAGTGGAGGTCAGGCCAGCACTGAAACCCAAGTCTGGCTGAACCAACTCACCTGTTCGTACTGCCTTGCTCAATTTTCTGTTACCTCTAGTGGAATGTGAGGGTAGGTTATGAAGCTGTGGTTGGGGAGTGTCACTTCTCTCTGGGTCCTTGTCTTTTAGGTTCCAGTGTGTGTTCCAAGTGCTGCCAAAGTGCCTCAGCCCAGAGACACCCCTGCCTGGCGTGGTGCTGGCTGTTGAGCTCCTCTCCCTCTTGGCGGACCACGACCAGTTGGCACCTCAGCTCTGTTCCCACTCGGGTAAAGCAGGGTGGGGCGGGCGTCTGGACTGCTCCTGCAGATCAAGGGAAGTGTTGGGGTGGGGACAGGGTCAAGGGCCTCGGAGGGCTTCTGCAGCATGTAGCCCAGGCTCTTCATGAGAAAGGGCACCCTGAGTGAGAGGTGCACTGTCCTTTTCAGAAGACTGCCTCCTGCTGCTGCTGTACATGTACATCACATCACGGCCTGACAGAGTGGCCTCAGAGACACAATGGCTCCAGCTGGAACAAGAGGTAAAAACTCCAGAGCCCCTTCTGGACACTGTCCCCACCCCATCCTAAGAACCGACAGAATCTCCTCTTTCTACTGGGGAGAAAAGGAGCTTTAGTTCATTTTAGTAACGAGTATATCAAGCAGCTAAAGAGGTAAACTCAGTTTGGGGGCTGTGCACTACACAGATGCAATGCAGACAGGAATTGGCAGAGTTGCCTGATGACTGAACCTGTCCTGGCTTTGGGGCTTGGGGGCAGGATGGGGGGCTGGAGGCAGGTGGGTTGCTGGTGAGACATGGGTCTGCCCTGGGAAGGTCCCACACCACTTCTTGGACCCCATTTGTGCAGACAAGCAGTTGCTGAAGTAAGTGAACTCTTACAGAAGCTTGAGAAAGCCCTCACAGGGACTGGTCTTCTTCTGCCCACGATGGAGCTGATCTGTTCTTGTTCTAGGTGGTGTGGCTCCTGGCTAAGCTTGGTGTGCAGAGCCCCTTGCCCCTAGTCACTGGCTCCAACTGCCAGTGTAATGTAGAGGTGAGTAGGCAGGGGCCAACAGCTGGCAGCTCTGTGGGTGGTAAGGGGACTCTGTGCAAGGACTGTAGACCCCACTGCAAACCCCCTCACCTGAGGTGGCTAGGCTGAATGGATTGTTAGGGTGCAGGCCATGGTGGCACCAGACCTCAGTCTGTGCCCCCTCTCTCCCAGGTGGTCAGAGCGCTCACGGTGATGTTGCATAGACAGTGGCTGACAGTGCGGAGGGCAGGTGGGCCCCCAAGGACTGACCAGCAGAGGCGGACAGTGCGCTGTCTGCGGGACACGGTGCTGCTGCTGCACGGCCTGTCCCAGAAGGACAAGCTCTTCATAATGCACTGCGTGGAGGTCCTGCATCAGTATGACCAGGTGATGCCGGGGGTCAGCATGCTCATCCGCGGGCTTCCTGACATGACCGACTGTGAAGGTGAGCCTGCCAGAGGCCCTCCCGCCCAGCCCCCACGGCTTCTCCCTGAGGTTCCCCAACAACTCATATTCCTGGGCATCCCCTCAGCAGGCCCCTGCCCACTACAGCCTGTTCCGGCACTGGGGTCATTTTCTTTTATCTTCTGCCCCAGTTCTTCTCCAAGCATATTGGGCTGCCTTTTGCTCCTATCTGTTGAATGTGCCTGGCAGAGCCACAGTTTTTCCAGAAATACCTGTGTCTGAATTGCTTTTGTATCACTTTGTTTGCAGTAGCTGAGGGAGCAAGGCCTGGGTCTGGAAGGGACTGGTTAGTTCCTGCGGGCGTTGGGGGAGGAGAGGTGGGACCCGCCCTAGGCCCTGGCACCTTTGGGCCCTCACCAAGAACCTCTCCTTTTTGTCTCAGAGGCAGCCCTAGATGACCTCTGTGCCGCGGAAACCGATGTGGACGACCCCGAGTTGGAGTGTGGCTGAGGCCCTGAGTGTCCAGCCACATGGTGGCACCAGCACCATTCCTTTCCTTACCACATCAACTGATTAAAGCAGTGACCAGCAGGAACTGCCCAGAGAACCGGCTGGCCTTGTTTCCTGAGTCTAATCTCTTTGGCGGAGTGGGAGGGGTGGAGCGGGACCGGGACCGGGACCTTGAGTGGCTGGGATCCTTCTTCCTGTCCCTGGCTGCTGCTGAGCTCCAGTCCCCATGGTAACCGATCTGCCTTGAGGAAGGAGCCCTGCCCTGCCTGTGGAATTGTCCTGAGTCATTGCTTTGGGCTGGGGCCATGGGAAGAAACCATTGTGTGGCAGGGAAGGAGGTGGCTCTTGGCCCAGGCCTAAACCAGGAAAGCCTGGAAAAGTGGGACCCACAGGTGGGCACGAAAGGGCTGCAGCAGGAGCTCCCAGCAGTGTGTAACACCGGGAGCTGGTCTGGCGCCACTGCCCTGGTCCTTCCAGCTGCCTATCATTGGTGTGATGGCGTGGTGCATTGTGCCACCATCAGGCCACAGCCGTGGATCTCAGAAGGCCTCTGGGGTCCCCTGGGGGCGGGGAAGTGGGGGTGGGGGGACGGATGTTGGCGAGAGGGACAGACCAGGCAGGCTGACGAGCAGGGCGGGCCTGGCTCACGTGGGGCTGTAGGCGGGCCCACACCAAGTTTCACTTCCCGCCACTGCTGCCAGGGAGAGCTGCGGGAGAGCGTGCAGCAAAGTCACTACTGCCTGCCTGCCTGCCTGCTACGGTAAGTGTGGCTCCCCGAGGGGATGGCGCAGGGCAGGAGGGCCATGGGTTCCCCGACCCCAGACTAAGGGGGCACTAGGGGAGGGGCCAAGTCATGTGAAGAGGGAGCCCTCTCAGACAGTCGAATGTGCTGGTCCCACTAAGGAAACCACCCCACCCTCTCCAACTTCCTGCCTGAAAATGGGCCCTGGAGCTCACAGACAGGGCAGGATTGTGCAGGGAAGGCCTGAGATGTGCTTCTGCCCACCCCCTACCCCACTCCCTCCCCTTCGGATCTTAACACTGGGCACTCACACACCCACCCTATGCTCCTCCCCAGGCTCAGCGGCAGGTCCTACCCAACCATGGGCTCGCAGGCCCTGCCCCCGGGGCCCATGCAGACCCTCATCTTTTTCGACATGGAGGCCACTGGCTTGCCCTTCTCCCAGCCCAAGGTCACGGAGCTGTGCCTGCTGGCTGTCCACAGATGTGCCCTGGAGAGCCCCCCCACCTCTCACGGACCACCTCCCACAGTTCCTCCACCACCGCGTGTGGTGGACAAACTCTCCCTGTGCGTGGCTCCGGGAAAAGCCTGCAGCTCTGCAGCCAGCGAGATCACAGGTCTGAGCACAGCTGTGCTGGCAGCACATGGGCGTCAATGTTTCGATGACAACCTGGCCAACCTGCTCCTAGCCTTCCTGCGGCGCCAGCCACAGCCCTGGTGCCTGGTGGCACACAATGGTGACCGCTATGACTTCCCCCTGCTCCAAGCAGAGCTGGCTATGCTGGGCCTCACCAGTGCTCTGGATGGTGCCTTCTGTGTGGATAGCATCACTGCGCTGAAGGCCGTGGAGCGAGCAGACAGCCCCTCAGAACACGGCCCAAGGAAGAGCTACAGCCTAGGCAGCATCTACACACGCCTGTATGGGCAGTCCCCTCCGGACTCGCACACGGCTGAGGGTGATGTCCTGGCCCTGCTCAGCATCTGTCAGTGGAGACCACAGGCCCTGCTGCGGTGGGTGGATGCTCATGCCAGGCCCTTCAGCACCATCAGGCCCATGTATGGGGTCACAGCCTCTGCTGGGACCAAGCCAAGACCATCTGCTGTCACAGCCCCTGCACACCTGGCCACAACCAGGAACACTAGTCCCAGCCTTGGAGAGAGAAGGAGACCCAAGGATCTTCCTCCAATGAAGGACCCTGGAGCCCTACCCAGGGAGAGGCTGCTGGCACCACTGGGTCTACTGGCCTTCCTGACCTTGGCAGTGGCCACACTGTATGGACTATCCCTGGCTGCACCTGGGGAGTAGGCCAAGAAGGAAAATCTGATGAATAAAGACCCCCCCCTCCTCCAGCACTGAGTGGTCACTTGGCTTCTACCCTTCTTGGCAGTCCAGACCTCTGCCCACACTCAGGGACCTGGGGAGGAGGGCATAGTGTTTGTCCCTCACTTTCCCTAGCAGGATGATCAACTATCTGAGCTCAATAAAAGTAGGGAAAACACGAGAAGCCTGAATGGTTGATGCCAATCCAAGCCTGATCCCAATCCCAGCAGCCAGGAAGAAAGGGGGCAGCAGCTCCAAACGATTGCATTTATTATAAACAAGAGTACAGACCCCAGACTCAGAAACACAACAGATTCGAAGCTAAGACAGCTCTGGTGAAACAGTAATGGAGGAGGAACACCGAGGTATTCATGTCTGGGCCAGAGCTGCCATCCAGGGCCCCACACCCCACCTTTGGTCCAGATGGCCCCTTGGCCCAGGTGTCCCTGCTGCCAGAACACCCTGGACTGGGGTACCAGAGTTGCATATTCCATGAGGCTGGTGTCAGGGGAAGCAGGGACTCACAGTTGCCAGGTTGTCCGTCTCTGAGCCAATTTCCCTCCACTATCCTGGGGTTTCAGTCTCATATCAACTATCATGTTTAAAACAGAAAACAGGCAAAATGTTTGGCTAAAATAAAATGAAAACACTGCAGGGAAGAGACCTGAGTGTGCTGGTGGACAGGAGCCCTGCTCACCTGTGGGAAGGGCAGGGCCAGCAAGGGCAGCAGAGCTCCCTGTAGGCAGCTAGGCTGTGTGTGGATGTGGCCCTCCGGGTGGTCCCAGGGAAGATGCAGGGACAGGGGACAGTCCAGGCAGACAACTCTCAGGTGAGGAGGGCTCTGCCTGAGGTGTTCTGGCATCAGGAGGCTGCCTGACCCCCAACAGGCACGACACAGGCTCCAGGAAACAATGGGACATCTGCCTAAAGAATCAAAGCCCGGCCGGGCGCGGTGGCTCAAGCCTGTAATCCCAGCACTTTGGGAGGCCGAGACGGGCGGATCACGAGGTCAGGAGATCGAGACCATCCTGGCTAACACGGTGAAACCCCGTCTCTACTAAAAAAAAAAAAATACAAAAAACTAGCCGGGTGAGGTGGCTGGCGCCTGTAGTCCCAGCTACTCGGGAGGCTGAGGCAGGAGAATAGCGTAAACCCGGGAGGCGGAGCTTGCAGTGAGCTGACATCCGGCCACTGCACTCCAGTGTGGGTGACAGAGCGGGACTCCGTCTCAAAAAAAAAGAATCAAAGCCCAACTTGGTCAGATCCCAAGCTTCGCCTGCATCACCTCAAGCAGCAGCTGGCTACGCTGCCAAAACCAGGACACATCTGCATCATACAGAAAGCTGCGCCACCCTGGTGTGACAGGCCATACTTGGTCACCCTAGGGTAAGCTGGAGAAGAACTCCAGATGTGCCCTGGAGAACCCCCCCACCTCTCAGGGGCCACCTCACAGGGTGCCCCCACCACCCCATTCTTTGAGTTTGGCTTGAGATTTTAGGAAGCATAATTTCAGGTGAGGAAGAGAACAAAGTCTGGTCCCAGCCCACTCTGGCAAGGATCATTCCCCACCTCGTCAGCATCAGAGGAAGCCACATATACAGGCAGGACACACACAGCACGGCTGGGACATAAGGAACCGTGCCTGCACACCACTCACACACAACATAACCAAGTGGCAGCCAGAGAGGTCGGAGAACGCTCAGAGGGCCGCCTTCGGGGCATCCACGTAGGCCGGGTTGTAAGGAGGCTGGCTGGCAGGGTAGGGCGCGGCTGCTGCTCCTGAAAGCAGAGAGGATCCTGGTTGGCTGTGAGCATGGTGGGCTGCCGTATGAGTGGCAGGCGAGCAGAAAGGGGCAGAGGCCTATTCAGTGATGTACTCTGGGATGGGTGCCCGAGGGATGCTGGCAGGTACTCAGGGAGTTGGGCAGGGCTAGAGTCAGCAGGGGCACTCACCAGCCAGGGTCTCGTGGTAGGCCGGCGGGCCCATGGGTTGGGCCGGGTAAGGTGGTGGGTACTGCATTGGGTAGGGTGCTGCTGGCATCCCTGGCTGAGGTGGCATGGTGTGGTAGCCCTGGTAGCTTGGTCCAGGGTAGCTGGGCGGCACACTTGGAGGCTGAGGATAAGGGGCATGCACCACAGTGGTGGATGTGGTGGTGGTGACAACCGCTGCAAAGAGAATTCCAGTGAGGACCCTCCTCCACCTCCCCAGGTCTTAGGGCCAGGCTTGCCACCCATCCCTCCAGCTTAGCCAAAGCAGGGCCTGGTCAGCTCCCCTTGCCATCCCAGGGGGTCACAGTGGAGCAGGGTAGGCACACTTACGACGTGGTCGGCGGCACGTCTTGTACAGGCAGCAGCAGGAGCAGGTGAAGCAGATGATGATAGTGACGACAGACAGCACAAAGATGGTCAGGCCAACGGCCAAGGTTGCTCCGAACCTGCCAAAGAGCTGGATGTGACCTGGGGCCCCTCGACCCTCCCCCGAGACCAGCATCCACACTCCACCCCTTCCCAGGGCACGCCCCTCTTGCCAGAAGGGGTCTGGGCAATACAGATACAGCTACTTCCTTGTTGGGTGGCCTGCACCTGTTTCAATCTGTTTCCTTGTGTGTAAACTGGGGTATATGTGAGTCTCTGTAACCATCTTGCCCCGGGTCTGCCCCGCTTGTCCCACCCTCAGAGGCATGGGAGGAAGCTCAAGTCCCACACCACACACATACATCTATCTTGTCCACCTCACAACCAAGTGATGAGGAGATGGGTATAGGGCACATGCCACAGTCAGGCACTGTGATTTGAGTCAAAAAACTTAACAGTGGGCAAGACAGCCAGTCCCGGCCTCTGGGAGCCCACAGTCCAGTGTAGGAGGCAGACAGTGAAGGTAAAATGGCTCAGGAAGCACGGGGTGAAGAGAGAGAAAAGCCCCAGGAGGGTAGAGGCCAGTGTGGCCGGAACAGGAGGCCCCTAGTGTTCCCCTGCACTCCACGACAGCCCCAGGGCAGGGAGGCTGGCCCCTGAGTGATAAGGACAGTTGCCTCTGCCTGCAAGCTTGCTGTGTGCCAAGCACTGTGCCAGGGGTCACACACACCCCTGGGTCCCCCACCTCTGACCTGCTCGGCCACTTCTACAGGTGAAAGGGCCAAGAGCCAAGGGGAGGACACAGAGGCCTGGAGGCAGGAGGTCAGAGGGCCTGCCCTTTGAGAAAGCAAGCCTGGGCTGGGAAGTTCACCAAAATTGACTTCTAGGCGGGGGCGGTGGCTCATGCCTACAATCCCAGCACTTTGGGAGGCCGAGGAGGGCGGATTACCTGAGGTCTGGAGTTCGAGACCAGCCTAGCCAACATAGTGAAACCCTGTCTCTACTAAAAATTCAAAAATTAGCCAGGCACAGTGACAGGTGCCTGTAATCCCAGCTACTTGGGAGGTTGAGGCAGGATAATTGCTTGAACCTGAGAGGCAGAGGTTGCAGTGAGCTGAGATCACACCACTGCATACCAGCCTGGAGACAGGAGCAAAACTCTGTCTCAAAAAAAAAAACAAAAAAAAAAAAACCTGACTTCCAAGTGCAGACAGAGCCCCTTACTAGCCACCCTGCCGTGTTTGCAGAGGCCAAGCTTCATTCTTCTCTTTTTCAATTTATTTTTTGAGACGGGGTCTCGCTCTGTCGCCCAGGTTGGAGTGCAGTAGTGTGATCACAGTTCACTGCAGCCTCCACCTCCCAGGCTGAAGTGATTCTCCCACCTCAGCCTCCCCAGTAGCTGGAACCACAGGCATGCACTACCACATTTATTTTTGTAGAGACAGGGGTCTCACTATGTTACCTAACTGGTTTCCAACTCCTGGCCTCAAGCTATCTTCCCTCCTCGGCCTCTCAAAGTGCTGGGATTAAAACTGTCATCATGGCCGGCCAGGCGCTGTGACTCATGCCTATAATCCCAACACTTTGGGAGGCCAAGGTGGGTGGATCATGAGCTTAGGAGTTTGAGACCAGCCTGGCCAACATGGCGAAACCCAGTCTCTACTAAAAATACAAAAATTAGCCGGTTGTGGTGGTGCATGCCTGTAATCCCAGCTACTCAGGAGGCTGAGGCAGGAAAATTGCTTGAACCCAGGAGGTAGAGGTTGTAGTGAGCCAAGATCGCGCCACTGCATTCCAGCCTGGGAGACAGAGTGAGACTCTGTCTTGAAAAAAAAAAAAGAAAAACAAAAAACAAAAAAAAAAACTGTTAGCCTGACATTTTGTGCTGGATGATAAAAGGTTTTAAAAAATAAAAAGCGGGCTGGGCACGGTGGCTCAAGCCTGTAATCCCAGCACTTTGGGAGGCCGAGACGGGCGGATCACGAGGTCAGGAGATTAAGACCATCCTGGCTAACCCAGTGAAACCCCGTCTCTACTAAAAAATACAAAAAACTAGCCAGGCGACGTGGCGGGCGCCTGTAGTCCCAGCTACTCAGGAGGCTGAGGCAGGAGAATGGCGTAAACCCAGGAGGCGGAGCTTGCAGTGAGCTGAGATCCAGCCACTGTACTCCAGCCTGGGCAACAGAGACTCGTCTCAAAAAATAAATAAATAAATAAAAAACAGCTGGGCGCGGTGGCTCACACCTATAATCCCAGCACTTTGGGAGGCCGAGGCAGGCGGATCACCTGAGATCTGGAGTTCAAGAAAGTATAAAAAAAATTAGCGGGGCATGATGGCGGGTGCTTGCAATCCCAGCTACTTGGGAGGCTTATGCAGGAGAATCTCTTGAACCCGGGGAGGCAGAGATTGCAGTAGGCCGAGATCACACCATTGCACTCCAGCCTAGGCAACAAAAGCGAAACTCCGTCTCAAAAAAGTAAATAAATAAAAAATAAAAATAAAAACTGGCCAGATGCGGTGGTTCACGCCCTTGATCCCAACGATATGCCGAGGTGGGCATATCGCTCGAGGTCAGGAGTTCTAGACTACCCTCGCCAACATGGTGAAACCCTGACTCTACTAAAAACACAAAAATTAGCCGGGCGTAGTGGCACAAGACTGTAGTCCCAGCTACTCAGGAGGCTGAGACAGGAGAATCGCTTGAACCCAGGAGGTGGAGGTTGCAGTGAGCTAAGATGGCGCCACTGCACTCCAGTGTGAGTGACAGAGGGAGACTCCATCTCAAAAAAATAAAAAATAAAATAAATAGGCCAGGAGCAGTGGTTCACGCCTGTAATCCTAACACTTTGGGAGGCCAAAGCAGTCGCCTGGGGTCAGGAATTTGAGACCAGCCTGGGCAACATAGTGAAACCCCATCTCTACTAAAATACAAAAAAAAAAAAGAATTAGCCGGGGTGGTGGCACGTGCCTGTAGTTCCAGCTACTCTGGAGGCTGAGGCAGGAGAATCACGTGAACCCACGAGGCAGAGGTTGCAGTGATCCGAGATCGCGCCACTGCACTCCAGCCTGGGTGACAGAGCGAGACTCCATCTCCAAAAAAATAAAAAATAGTAAGTTTTTAAAAAGGTGTCAGCCACCATGCCCAACCCAAGCTTTATTCTAACAAAAGGCAAATGCTTGGTAACTGCATCAAACACATTAAAAAACTCCAGAGTTGTAGGGCATCCCCTCAGCCTCTGCCCCACAGAGGCCCAAGGAGGGTGTGGGTTCCCCCCTTCCCCGCCCTGGGGCTGCACAACTTCAGCAGGGCCCCACAACACAGCCAGGGACAGAGCTAAAGACTCCGGGCTCAAAAGCACCCCTCAGGACTCTCAAAGCAGGAGCCATCAGCCCCAGGCCGTCCAGGACAAGGCCCTAAGACAGGACCAGCAGACTATAGGTGTCTTCCTGCCCAACCAGAGGCAGGAATGGAGAAACGCACACACATTCACACGCCATCAATGACACGCGACCGCAAGGCCGTTATCATCCCTCCAGAGCTCTCTCAGTGTCTATCTCTCACACACACACGCAGCATGGGGCCCAAGCTCACCCCATATTAGCCTCTGCCTTCACCCAGAGGCCTCCTGTACCCCTGGGCTTCCCCTCTTCCCATCGTGGGCCACTCAGTTTCAACTTCCTCCCCTTTTGGAGAAAAGGAAAGCAAATCTCCTCCAGATGACGTCGGCCACAGGAAGCACAGACGCGAGGCCCCGTTCCACCCTCTTAAAGACACAGGATGGCCCCACCCAGTAGCGGGCTAGCAGCCAAGGAGCCAAGGGGTGGGGGCCAGAGAGGAGGGGAAGCAGAGGTGCCCCAGCTGCCCCCCAGAGCTGCCTCTCTGAGCGGAGCCTGCGGGGCCTGGCCTCGGAATGCAGCCTGGCCACTAGGGAGTCCAAGAGCCACCCCAGCCTCTGTGGGCCCCAACCACACTCTAACTCAGCAGCACCCCCACCCCCACTTCCACCTAACCCACCAGCCCTGTTCCACGAGCCTCCAGGAGGAGCTTCTGCATCCATCTAGGCCTAGAGGGCGACCCTGGGGCCCTGGCTGACACACCACAGCGAGCAAAGTCCAGCCTATCCCTTCAGCTCCTCCTCTCCCACCAGCACTCTCTCCAGTCTGTCTCCCCTGTTCTCCGGCCACCCTGCAGGGTCCATCATGTCACCCCCTACTCCAACGCCAGCTATGGCTCCTGTAGCTCTTGGGATTACAAAGGAATTTGCTTTATAATTACATGTTAAATAGAGTGTGTGTATCTGTGCTTTCCTGTATATGTATTATAGTTGACGATAAAAGAAGAAAAGAGGCCACGTGCTGTGGCTCACACCTGTAATCTCAGTACTTTGGGAGGCCGAGGCTTTTGGGAAGCTTGAGCCCAGGAGTTCGAGACCAGCCTGGGCAACATGGCAAAACTCCGTCTTTACCTATCAAAAAAATAAAAAATTAGCCAGGCATGGTGGCACGCACCTGTAATCCCAGCTACTCGGGAAGCTTGCTCCTGCCTGGGAGACTGAGTGAGAATCTGTCAAAAAAAAAAAAAAAAAAAAAGAAGAAGAAGAAGAAGAAGAAGAAGATTTATCTTACCAGACACTGAAACTTATAATAAAGGAAATTTTTTTTTTTTTGAGGTGGGGTCTCACTTTGTTGCCCAGGCTGGAGTGCAGTGGCACAATCACAGCTCTCTGCAGCCTCAAACTCCCAGGCTCAAGTGATCCTTCCACCTCAGTCCCCCAAGTAGCTGGAACCACAGGCACGCACCACCACACTCGGCTATTTTTTTTATTTTTTGTAGAGACAGGGTCTCACTGTGTTGCCTAGGCTAGATTTTAATATTTAATTAAAATTTTATTTTATTATTTTATTTATTTATTTTTTTGAGACAGAGTCTTTCTCTGTCATAGGGCTGGAGTGCAGTGGTGTGATCTCAGCTCACTGCAACCTCCACCTCCCAGGTTTCAAGTGATTCTCATGCCTCAGCCTCCAGAGAAACTGGAACTACAGGCGTACGCCACCACACCTGGCTAATTTGTGTATTTTTAGTAGAGACGGGGCTTTACCATATTGGCCAGGCTGGTCTCGAACTCCTGACCTCAGGTGATCTGCCCACCTTGGCCTCCCAAAGTGCTGGGATTACAGGCATGAGCCACCGTGCCCAACCTTTAATTAACATTTTAAATAAAATAAAACTCCCTATTAGGCCCACAAAGTCATGTGTGGTCTGGAACTGGCCCCTCTCCTTCAACCTCTGTGCTCAGTCCCATTCCCCTCCTTTCAGCTTTGAAAGCACCATGCTGTGTCCTACTCAAGGCCTTTGCACATGCAGATCCTCCTGCCAGCTCAGCCCTTTCCTCTTTTCATCTCAGCCACACCTAACTCATTTCTGCTCACCCCTCAGGCCTCAGCTCAAAGTGTCACTTCCTCAGGAGCACCTTCCCCACCACGCAGAAGAGGCCAGGCCCCTCAGCACATGCCCACATGGAATTAAATTCCTTTTTACCTCAGTTCATAAACAGACACTCTGTTGTGTGTGAGCATTTGAACAACTACATCTTGCCCCTGCTTTGTACCATTATCATCCAATACAGCTTTTGGCCACCACTGTATTTCCAGTGCCTACCATATGGTGAGTGCTCAATAAAAAAAAATTTTTAAACAACCTTGTGAATGAATCAATCAATATCGGACGGGTAAATGAATAAATTCACTCAGGGACCCCATGGTAGCTCCTGGCAGGACATCCAGGCGTGGTAACCTTAGAAAACCAAGCAAATTCAAGGGGTGGTTGCAGAGTGGGCCTAGGGTCCAAGGCCACACATGGCTACAGTACCGAAGGAACCACGCCTCTGAGAGGAAGGAATGGGGTCTCCAAAGGCCCAAGGCTGGGGCCAAGCTCAAAAGGCAGAGTCAGCCCAAGCAGGAGAGAACAGAAGGCAGAGAAGCAGCCACCCTGGCAGGGAGTTTGGGCAGGATTGTAGGGTCTGGGGAGAATTGGGGGGCCTCCAAGAAATGGAAGGCTCCAAACCTTAGACTGTGAATGTCATGCGTGTCCGTGTGAAGAGACCACCAAACAGGCTTTGTGTGAGCAACATGGCTGTTTATTTCACCTGGGTGCAGGCGGGCTGAGTCCGAAAAGAGAGTCAGCAAAGGGAGATAAGTGTGGGGCTGTTTTATAGGATTTGGGTAGGTAAAGGAAAATTACAGTCAAAGGGGGGTTGTTCTCTGACGGGCAGGAGTGGGGGTTACAAGGTGCTCAGTGGGGGAGCTTTTTGAGCCAGGATGAGCCAGGAAAAGGAATTTCACAAGATAATATCATCCCTTAAGGCAAGACTTGGCCATTTTCACTTCTTTTATGGTGGAATGTTATCAGTTAAGGCGAGGCAGGGCATTTGCACTTCTTTTGTGATCCTTCAGTTACTTCAGGCCATCTGGGCGTATACGTGCAAGTCACAGGGGATGCGATGGCTTGGCGTGGGCTCAGAAGCCTGACAGTGAACAGGCTGGCTCTGGACCTGGGATACCCACACTACCCCCATGGTGTCAGCAAGACCCCAGACAGGCTGTACCACAGAGGGCCTGAGAACCACAAAAAGGACGCTTTGAGGGCTGGGAGGTAGCACAGCGGCTGTGGCCACACCTTGCCTAATGGGCCTCTCTCCCTTTCCCCTGCACTGTGGCAGTGGAGTCATGGCAGAGGATCAATGGTGGCCTCCTTGGGGTCTGCAGCCAGAGCTTCTGCCACTCGGTGCTTAGAAACCCAACAGTCTTGCCTGACAGTCCCGTGAGTGCAAGGAGCTGGGAAGAGGACATGAGGGCAGGACCCAAAACAACCAGGAGACTAAGGAAGCTCTAGGGAGTGAACAAGCCATGAATGGCTGGAGCCACTCACCATTAAACAGAGATTCACTTGCCAAAGTCTAGGGGGCAGAAGACCTGGGCCAACCCTGAGCCCACAAACAGGGCCACACTATAACCCCTGCCATGGGTGGCATCCTCCTGCGGCAGGGGTTCTGGGCCAGGCATATGTGGACCCATCTGAATCCAGGCTCCAGCCTGCTGCCTCATGCCTAGAAAAGTCAAAAAGTAGCCCAGGTCAGGCACGGTGGCTCACGCCTGTAATCCCAGCATTTTGGGAGGCTGAGGCGGGCAAATTACGAAGTCAGGAGCTCGAGAGAAGTCTGGCCAACATGGTGAAACCCCATCTCTACTAAAAATACAAAAATTAGCCGGGCATAGTGGCCAGCACCTGTAATCCCAGCTACTCAGGAAGCTGAGGCAGGAGAATGGCTTGAACCAAGGAGGCGGAGGTTGCAGTGAGCAGAGATTGTGCCACTGTACTCCAGCCTGGGCAACAGGACAGACACTCCATCTCAAAAAAAAAAGCCCAGAGGGAGACAGTCAGAGGCAAGGGTCCCAAAATAAGAAGAGGAGGAGGGGTCAGTGGCAGGGAGTGGGGCAGAGCTGGGTAGGGCCCCTGGCCTGGGGTCTTTCCCCTGCCTGGCTTCTCCTGAGCTCCTGGCCATGGCCTTGACAGCAGGAGCCAGACCCTCACCAAGGAGCCAACTCTCCAGTGGACAAACAGTGCCCTTGGCCAAGTAGGCAGCACACGTATGCCCAGCAGAGGATGTCTCCTTGGGAGCCAGACAGGCAGCCACCTGAGAGTGTTCAAAAGAGAGGAGTCACTGATGACCCTGTCCCCGCTGTCCTCCCAGCACCCACTTCTTTTGCTCCTGCACCTTTATAAAGCAGGTCCTAGGCATGAGCTGGGGCTCAGAACAAAGCAGAGGACAAGGGATGACATGAGGTGCGGGATGCGGAGCATCACTCCAGTCACCTGCTCTTCTCAGTGCATGGGCAAAATAGCCTGGGGCAGGAGGCAGCAGGGCGCACCAAGCACACAGCACACGAGGCCCAGTGCCGTGCACACCACGGCGGCAGCTGGGCTAACAGAACAGGTCCCACACGCATACCTTGGGGAGTCACAGGTGCAGCTGAGCTGGCCCCAGTTACCTCCCTGTTGCCACAACCCCAGGAAGCCACTCCTCCTCCTATGCCCCTCTGGGAGCTTGTTCCGCACTGTCTCCTCTTTGCTGTCCCAGCTCAAATCGCTACCATTGGAAGAAAAAAAACCAAACAAACACACCACAAGAAACCCTTCACATGGATTCTCCAACTCCCTTTTTTTTTGTTGTTTTTGAGACGGACTCTTACTCTGTCGCCCACGCTGGAGTGCAGTGGCGCGATCTCGGTTCACGGCAACCTTTGCCTCCTGGGTTCAAGTGATTCTCCTGCCTCAGCCTACAGAGTATTGGAATTACAGGCACCTGCCAATATGCCTGGCTAATTTTTTTTTTTTTTTTGAGGCCGGGTCACCGGCGCTGTGTCACCCAGGCTGGGTGCGGTGGGGCGTCTGCGGCTCACTGCAAGCTCCGCCTCCCAGGTTCAGGCCATTCTCCTGCCTCAGCCTCGAGTAGCTGGGACTACAGGCCCGCCACCACGCCCGGCTAGTTTTTTGTATTTTAGTAGAGCCGGGGTTTCACCATGTTAGCCAGGATGGTCTCGATCTCTGACCTGCAGTCCGCTCCCTTCGGCCTCCCAAAGTGCTGGGATTACAGGCTTGAGCCACCGCGCCCGGCCTGCCTGGCTAATTTTTGTATTTTTAGTAGAGACGGGGTTTCACCATGTTGTCCAGGCTGGTCTTGAACTCCTGGCCTCCGGTGATCTGTCCGTGTCAGCCTCCTAAAGTGCTGGGATTATACGCATTAGCCACCACACCTGGCCTCCCTTAAAAAATAAAAATAAAAAATAAAAATCCGCGGGGTCTCGCTATGTCGCTCAGGCTGGAGTGCAGGGATTACTCCCAGGCAGGATCATAGCTCACTGTACCCCTGAACTCCTGGCCTCTAGTGATCCTCCTGCCTCAGCCTCCCAAGTAGCTGGGACTACAGGAGTGTGGCACTGTGCCCAGCTTCAATGCCTGTCTTACTCCTCATCCATTCACGGCCAAAACTCTCCAAGGAGTTGCCTGCGACCAGCATACAATTTCCAACCGCTCTTCAGTCTGCTCCACTGCCTGGCTCTTGCCCAGGGTGCCATGGACTCCATGGTGTGAAATCTCCATTCCACACTGCACTTCACCGCAAGCCTGCCTTTGTCCAGGGTCCAGCCCCAGGTCCTTCCCACTCCCTCCACACCCTCCCTTGAGGGAGCTGCTGAATGTATGTCTCCATCCTCACCTCTCCCCTCCAAGCTCTGGCTCTCTCTGGCCTCCAGTGCCTCTGGCCAGGATGCCGCCTAAGGCCATCTCCTACAGAAACGACTTCCCACCTCCCACACCCGCCCCATCTGCTCTTTCCATCTTCCATAGAGCAGCCAGTGTGGTCTTCCTAAAACACCATTCATTCCCCAGCGCTCCCAGGACCCTCCATGATGCCCACTGTCCCCAGGACGAGGCCCACTCCTGGACTGCCTCCAGGCCCACACAGGCTGGGCGTAGGCATCTCCCACGGGGCCATCTGAAAGCCCACGATCCTGGGCCTCGGGGCAGGACAGCCAGCCTGGGCTCCTGGACACGGAGGGGAAGGCCTGTAGAGATCTCAGGCTCCAACCAGCCCTGAGGTGTTGAGGAGGGGCACAACTGCACTTCTTCCCCTCCTCCATGCACAGGAACCCTGCCCTGATTCTGCTGTAGCCAGTGAGGCCCCACACCTGCCTGGGCCTACAGGATGGGATGGGGCAAAACAAGAACCCAAGCCCCCCACCCAGGCCCAGAGCCCAAGGTCTCTTCCTCCAAAGGGGCAACCCTGCCCTCCTGGGCAGAACTTTTCTTTAAATGGCTTCTAGATCCACCAGGGCAGGGGGGAGACAGCAAGTGGAATAGACCCAGCCAGGAAAGCCCGCCCTAGTGGCTGCACACCCATTCCACCTCCAGGAAGATGTCACAATTCCTGTTACCATGGCAATAACACAGGCCAGAGCCCAGCCAAGGGGACTGGGGCTTGGGGGCTGGGGTTGCTCCTTGGTTCCCTGAGAGAAGAGTCCTGACACAGTAACCATGACCCACAAAGCTTGACACGAACTGTGGCGTCATTGGTTATCCCAGGACCTCTCCCCACCGTTATCACCCCACTACCATGTGCTTGCCAGCACCATCACCCCATCACCATCACCCTTGTCACCAATGCCCAACCGCAATATACCCACCCCCATCTACCATCATCACATGCCCAGCACAGCCCCTTCTCTGTCACTCCTGCCCCCACTGGGACCCATCAGTCATCCGCTGACTCAACCCAGCATCTAGGGCAATGTGACCCCGATTCCTGGTCCTTCAACTGTCAACCTGCGACCGCAGTCACCCCCGTCCCCACCACCCCAGCACGCTAATGAAGACACCTTCACAACATAAGGAGCAAGTGTCCTCGCAGTCAGATATGGTGACAGCTTCTTGGGCTCCACCCCAATGACCGAATCATCCCAGTCCCCCAGATGCACGCTGGCCCCCCCGAGTCCTCTTGTCACCTTTGCCAGGAAGATGCACCCAGCCTGCAGGCTTTACTTACCCTAACATGGGGTCGCTGTAGCCAGGGCGAAACCTCAGCGCTGAGCCCAGCTGCTCCACCGGCTCTACACTGGCGGGCACACTGCCAACAGGAAACCTCATGATCAGCACAATGAAACCCCACCGAGCGCGCCAGCACAAACACTACCTTAGGGCACCGCAAAATGTGTGCAGAAGCTACTGTGAACCGGTGGCTTCAATGGCCTTCCAGAGGTGGACTCTGCCCACACTGGGATCTCACAGCACAAAGCCACACGTCCTCTCAGGTGTCCACTGGACTGTCTCCAGGAGAGAACATATGTTAGGCCACAAAACAAATCTCAGCAGATTTTAGAAGACAGATACCATACAAAGGGTCTTCTCTGACCACAACAGGATGAAGTTACAAATCAGTAACTACATTGCCACAAAGTTTATTATTATTATTATTTTTTTGAGATGGAGTCTTGTTCTGTAGCCTAGGCTGGAATGCAGTGGCATGATCTTGGCTCACCGCAACCTCTGCCTCCCGGGTTCAAGTAATTCTCCTGCCTCACCCTCCTGAGTAGCTGGGATTACAGGCACCCGCCACCTTGCCCAGCTAATTTTTGTATTTTTAGTAGAGACGGTGTTTCGCCATACTGGCCAGGCTGGTCTCGAACTCCTGACCTTGTGATCTGCCCGCCTTGGCCTCCCAAAGTGCTGGGATTACAGGCGTGAGCCACTGCACCTGGCCTACATTGCCACAAAGTTTTTTTTAAAAAGCACTAAAAAAATAAATAAATAAATAAAACCAAAGCTCTTGAGTTGTATTGTGTTAAATAAGAACTCATACAAGATACTTACCTAGCAGGGGAGATACCATGATCACAAAGAAGTAAAAAAGGAGGCCGGGCGCAGGGGCTCAAGCCTGTAATCCCAGCACTTTGGGAGGCCAAGACAGGCGGATCACGAGGTCAGGAGATCAAGACCATCCTGGCTAACACAGTGAAACCCCGTCTCTACCAAAAAATACAAAAAACTAGCCGGGCGAGGTGGCGGGCGCCTGTAGTCCCAGCTACTCAGGAGGCTGAGGCAGGAGAATGGTTTAAACCCAGGAGGCGGAGCTTGCAGTGAGCTGAGATCCGGCCACTGCACCCCAGCCTGGGCGACAGAGCGAGACTCCGCCTCAAAAAAAAAAAAAAAAAAAAAAGTAAAAAAGGAAATTAACAAGTATGTAGAACTGAAGGATGAAAATACATCAAAATTTGTGAAACCCAGATAAAATAGTTCTTAGTGGGAGATTTATATCTTTAATAGAACTTATTAAGAAATGGGGAGGCCAAGGAGGGTGGATCACAAGGTCAGGAGTTCAAGACTAGCCTGTCCAGGATGGTGAAACCCTGTCTCTACTAAAAATACAAAAATTAGCCAGGCACAGTGGCACGCACCTGTAATCCCAGCTACTCGGGAGGCTGAGGCAGGAGAATCGCTTGAACCCAGGACGTTGCAGTAAGCTGAGATCGCGTCACTGTACTCTAGCCTGGGCGACACAGTAAGACTCCATCTCAATAATAATAATAATAATAATAATAATAATTTATCAGGAAATAGGAATGGTTAAAAATAAATGATATGGGCCGGGTGAAGTGACTCACACCTGTAATCCTGGTGCTTTGGGAGACCGAGGCAGGCAGATCACCTGAGGTAGTTCAAGACCAGCCTGGCCAACATGGTAAAACCCCATCTCAACTAAAAATACAAAAATTAGCCAGGCGTGGTGGCGGGCACCTGTAATCCCAGCTACTCTGGAGGCTGAGGCAGGAGAATCACTTGAACCCAGGTGGTGGAGGCTGCAATGAACTGAGATCATGCCATTGCAGTCCAGCCTGGGCAACAAGAGGGAGACTCCATCTCGAAAAATAATAATAAATAAATAAATAAGATGATATTAAATTCAAGATGAGCCAGGTGCGGTGGCTCACGCCTGTAATCCCAGCACTTTGGGAGGCCAAGGTGGGTGGATCACGAGGTCAGGAGTTGAAGACCAGCCTAGCCAAGATGGTGAAAGCCCGTCTCTACTAAAAATACAAAAAATTAGCCGGGTGTGGTGGCAGGTGCCTGTAATCCCAGCTACACGGGTGGCTGAGGCAGAGAATTGCTTGAAACCAGGAGATGCAGGTTGCAGTGAGCCAAGATTGCGCCACTGATCTCCAGCCTTGGCGACAGACCGAGACTCTGTCTCAAAAAAAAAAAAAAAAAAAAACTCAAGATGATTTATTTAAAAGTAATGGAAAACCCAGGCAGGGTGGTGGCTCATGCCTGTAATAACAGCACTTGGGGAGGCCGAGGAGGGCGGATCACGAAGTCGGGAGTTCAAGACCAGCCTTGCCAACATGGAGAAACCCTGTCTCTACTAAAAATACAAAAATTAGCCTGGCGTGGTGGTGGCCATCTGTAATCCCAGCTACTCGGGAGGCTGAGGCAGGAGAATTGCTTGAACCTGGGAGACAGAGGTTGCAGTGAGCCAAGATCATGCCATTGCACTCCAGCCTGGGCGAAAAGAGCAAAACTCTGTCTCAGCTGGGCGTGGTGGCTCACGCCTGTAATCTCAGCACTTTGGGAGGCCGAGGCGGGCAGATCACCAGATCAGGAGATTGAGACCATCCTGGCTAACACAGTGAAATCCTGTCTCTACTAAAAATATAAACAATTAGCCGGGCATGGTGGCAGACGCCTGTAGGCCCAGCTACACCGGAGGCTGAGGCAGGAGAATGGTGTGAACCCAGGAGGCGGAGGTTGCAGTGAGCCGAGATCACGCCACGGCACTCCAGCCTAGGGGACAGAGCGAGACTCCGTAGAGAATAATAGAGAATAGAGAAGATTAGCAAACCAAAGCTGATAGACCTCTGACAAGACTAACCACAAAAAAGGAGGCAGTCAAGTGAAGTAGCACATGCCAGTGGTCCCAGCTACTCAGGAGACTGAGGTGGGAGGATCACTTGAGCCCAGGAGTTCCAGGCTGCAGTGAGCTGTGATCATGCCACTGCACTCCAGCCTGGACGACAGAGTGAGACTCTGTCTCGAAAACAATAAATAAATAAAATAACATAATAACCTTATTTGGATTCTGATTTGGACAAACCATCTGTGAAAAGGCATTTTGGAAACTAGTGGAGGCAACTGAACGCAGTATTGAAAGTTATCAGTGAATTATTGCTAATTGTGCCAAATATAATAGTGGTTATATTTCCCTTATATTGGAAGGGAAATAGTTATATTTCTCTTCAAAGACCTCATTTTTAGCAATGAAAACTCACTTTTTTTTTGAGATGGAGTCTCATCTCTGTTCACCCAGGCTGGAGTGCAGTGGTGCAACCTTGGCTCACTGCAACCTTCGCCTCCCAGGTTCAAGCGATTCTCCTGCCTCAGTCTCCTGAGTAGCTGGGATTACAGGCACGTGCCACCATGCCCGGCTGATTTTTGTATTTTTAGAAGAGACGGGGTTTTACCATGTTAGTCAGGCTGGTCTCGAACTCCTGACCTTGTGATCCGCCCATCTCGGCCTCCCAAAGTTCTGGGATTACAGGTGTGAGCCACCGTGCCTGGCCTTTTTTTTTTTTTTTTTTTTTGAGATGGTCTCATCTGTCACCCAGGCTACAATGCAGTGGTGTGATCACAGCTCACTGCAGCCATGACCTCCCGGGCTCAAGTGATCCTCCCACCTTGGCCTCCCAAGTAGCTGGGACTACAGGCACATGCCACCACACCTAGCTAATTTTTTGAATTTTTTGTAGACACAAGGTCTCACTATGTTGCCCAGGTTGGTCTGAAACTCCTGGACTCAAGTGATCCTTCCGCCAAAGCCTCCCAAAGTGCTGGGATTACAGGTGCAAGCCATTACACCCAGCCATATACTAATATTTAAGGAGAACTTTTTATGATGTCTGGGATTTGCTTTAAAATAATTCAGAAAAAGAAAAGTGGCCGGAGGTATATAGCATAATGGTGTCAGAGTACTGGTAACTGGTAGTGGGTGATGGATGCATGGAGTTATATTGTTCTCTCTGCTTTTGTACTGATTTGAAACTTTCCAAAATTAGATGTAAAACAAAATAAAATGTAAAAGCGTTATAAACAATTACACCCTAATACACTTGGAGGCTCCAGTAAAAATGGAGAAAATATATATATATATATATATTTTTTTGAGAATGAGTCTGGCTCTGTCACTTAAGCTGGAGTGCAGTGGCCAGATCTCAGCTCACTGCAAGCTCCACCTCCGGGTTTCACATACCATTCTCCTGCCTCCAGCCTCCCGAGTAGCTGGGACTACAGAGCAGCCACCTGGCTTGACTAGTTTTTGTATTTTTAGTAGAGACAGGGTTTCACGTGTTAGCCAGGATGGTCGATCTCCTGACCTCATTGATCCATGTCTCCATGCCTCCCAAAGTGCTGGGATTACAGGCTTGAGCCACCGCGCCCGGCAAGAAAATATTTTTTAAGAAATCTGTGGGCTGGGTGCATACATATATATATACACACACACATATATAACAGATATATATTTATAAATTATATATAGTTTATATATATACATATAAAAGAAATCAGTGTGAAAGCTTCAGAGAGCAATGGAAAGAATGTGAAGCTGATATGAGTGGTGGTGAGGCTGGGGACAAAGATCCAGAGATGAGCCTGACAGTTGAGGTCCTTTTTCTCCTTGGAGCATTAGCCAGTTTCAGAAGGGCAGCTGAGAGGCTAAGCAGCACTTCTGGAAGCTTCAGGAGACCAAGGTGACAGGGCTTAGATCCAGAGCCCAGCAGGTGAGGCGGCCCTGATGACCCCCATTCACTTAGGCTGAGACCCAAAAAGCTGTACCTTAAGAGAAAGGGAGAGACTGAGTAGACGGCTCAGCCTCTAATCATTTCAGTCTCTGCAGCTAAACCAGGTGATCCTAGAACACTAGAGTTACTGCCAAAAGCAACCTAAATCCTCCCTTGGAGAAAGTCCTGAGCTCCAAATTTCTATAATCAATTTTGCAAATGCAATGTTAGGCACACAATCAAAAATTTTCAGGAACACGAGGAGACTAGACAGTATGAATAGAAAACAGCGGAAACAACTGACAATAGAAAAACCCACGGGCAGCCAGTTGTGGTGGCTCACGCCTATAATCCCAGCAGTTTGGGATGCAGAGGCGGGTGGATCACCTGAGGTCAGGAGTTCAAGACCAGCCTGGCCAACATGGTGAAACCCTGTCTCTACTAAAAATACAAAAAAAAAAAATTAGCTAGGCATGGTGGCATGATCACACCACTGCACTCCAGCCTGGGCAACAAGAGCAAAACTCCATCTCAAAAAAAAAAAGAGAAAAAGGTGAAAAAAGAGAAATGAATTGTTAAGCAAAAAAAGAACTAGAACTTAAAAATTTGGACAATTCTCAGCCTATTCATACTGTAAATACTAAGAGTGTAGTCCAAAAACTGCGAGGTAAGGAGATTAGAATGGGTATGAACCACAGACCTAATCAGTCACCCTAGCACCGGCCAGAGGGGAGAAAGGGGATGAAGTGAAGGAAGGCTGTCGGACGTCTAAGATCCTACAGGACTAGGCCATAGAGCAAGCTTGTCCCACCTGTGGCCAGCAGCCCACCTGGGATTACAGGCTTGAGCCACCGTGCCCGGCCACAAATTCTTAAACTTTCTTAAAACATGAGATTATTTTTTTTGAAATTTCTTTTTTTTTTTTTTAGCTCATCAGCTATCATTAGTGTGTTTTATGTGTGGCCCAAGACAATTTTCTTCTTCCAAAGTGGCCCAGAGAAGGCAAAAGATTGGACACCCCTACTACAGCTTTTTTTTTTTTTTTTGAGACGGAGTCTTGCTCAGTCACCTAGGCTGGAGTGCAGTGACATGATCTTGGCTCACTGCAAGCTCCACCTCCCAGGTTCACGCCATTCTCCTGCCTCAGCCTCCCAAGTAGCTGGGACTACAGGCGCCTACCACCACACCCAGCTAATTTTTTTTGTATTTTCAGTAGAGACAGGGTTTCACCATGTTAGCCAGGATGGTCTCAATCTCCTGACCTCGTGATCCACCCGCCTCAGCCTCCCAAAGTGCTGGGATTACAAGTGAGAGCCACCACACCTGGTCTTTTTTTTTTTTTTTTTTTTTTTTCTGAGACAGGGTCTCACTCTGCCACCCAAGCTGGAGTGCAGTAGTGAGATCACAGCTCACTGCAGCAGTCATCGGGCTTAAATGATCCTCCACCTCAGCCTCCTGAGTAGCTGGGGCTACAAGTGCATGCTACCATCGATACCCAGCTAATTAAAAAAAAAAAAAAAAATTATAGAGATGAGGTCTCACTATGTTGCCCAGCCTGGTCTCGAACTCCTGGGCTCAAGCAATCCTCCCACCTCGGCCTCTCAAAGTATTGGGATTACAGGCGTTAGCCATCATGCCTGGAAGAGCTATTTTCAAGGTGCAGTGTTCTGAAAGACAAGAAAAGGATCCCAAAGACAATTCAATCATCAAGGCTGCCACTCCCACCAAAGGCCCATGGTGCACAGGCCAAAACAAGGTTGCCTCCACCTCAGTTTTCTTTTTGTTTGTTTGTTTTTTTCTGAGACAGAGTTTTGCTCTTGTCGCCCAGGCTGGCTGGAGTGCAATGGCACAATCTCCGCTCATCACAACCGCCATCTCTTGGATTCAAGCGATTCTCCTGCCACAGCCTCCCAAGTAGCTGGGATCACAGGCATGCACCACCATGCCCGGCTATTTTTGCATACTTTTTTTTTTTTTTTTGAGACGGAGTCTCGCTCTGTCACCCAGGCTGAAGTGCAGTGGCTCGATTTCGGCTCACTGCAGGCTCTGCCTCCCAGGTTCACACCATTCTCCTGCCTCAGCCTCCCGAGTAGCTGGGACTACAGGCGCCCGCCACCACGCCTGGCTAATTTTTTGTATTTTTAGTAGAGACAGGGTCTCACTGTGTTAGCCAGGATGGTCTCCATCTCCTGACCTTGTGATCCACCTGCCTCGGCCTCCCAAAGTGCTGGGATTACAGGCGTGAGCCACCACGCCTGGCTATTTTTGCATTATTAATAGAGATGGGGTTTCTCTATGTTGGTCAGGCTGGTCTCAAACTCCTGACCTCAGGTGATCTGCCCACCTTGGCCTCCCAAAGGGCTAGGATTACAGGCATGAGCCACTGCGCCGGGCCAGCCACCCAGTTTTGAAGGCTAGGACCACCACCCAGCAGAGCCATGGGGGTACAGCCCCCACCCCAGTGGGTCCAGAGGGCAGAGTGTCCAGCCAAAGAGGATTATTCCCAAGCCTTAAAGTCTACTGGAGTTTGTCTTGCTAGAATTTAGAATTGCTTGGCACTGAGAACTAAAGTCTGACTTTTTATCTTGCCCAAATTCCTATCTAATGGGCCTGGGGAGTCATGCCCTACAAATCATACATTCTCATCAAATGGGTTTTATTTAATCCTATAGATCGTGATTTACTTTCCAACCTGACTCTGGCATAACATTCGAGACAAGGAAGAAAAATAAAAATATTTTACTCCAAAACATGTTTCTTTGCCATATTTTGAAATGGCCCTGCAAAGCTATTTTCTATGGGGGGAAATGTGCATCTGTAAGAATCTCTATTAACATAGCTAGATCTTTTTCTTCCAGACCCTCCCAATCCTAAAGAGATTAACTAAGATCTGAATAGGAAACATTTGTCATCTATTGTCACTAAGGGTAGCCACTAGAAGACTTCTTGGAACTTTGGTCTCCACAATCTTCATCTTAATCTGAACATTCCCTTTCTATCGATCAATTTTGTCTTTAGACAAACTCAACCAATTGCCAAACTAGAAAATGTTTAAATTCACCTATAGAATGGAAGCCTTCCACCCCCCACTCCCCGCCCTTTGAGTTGTCCCACCTTTCTGGACCAAACCAATGTATTTCTTTTTTGTGTTTTTTTTTTTTTTTGAGTCTCACTGTCTTCCAGGCTGGAGTGCAGTGGCACATTCTCGGCTCACTGCAAGCTCCGCCTCCCAGATTCATGCCATTCTCCTGCCTGAGCCTCACAAGTAGCTGGGACAACAGGCGTCTGCCACCACACCCAGATAATTTTTTGTATTAGCCAGGATGGTCTCCATCTCCTGACCTCATGATCCGCCCACCTTGGCCTCCCAAAGTGCTGGGATTACAGTCATGAGCCATTGTGCCCGGCCTAACCAATGTATTTCTTAAATGTATTTGACTGATGTCTTATGCCTCTCTAAAATGTATAAAACCAAGCTGTGCCCGGACCACCTTGGGCACATGTTCTCAGGACCTGAGGGCTGTGTCACGGGCCATGGTCACTCATATTTGGCTCAGAATAAATCTCTTCAAATATTTTACAGAGTTTGGCTCTTCACTGACAGCACCTATCACTTCCTACTGTTTTTGTTTGTTTTTGTTTTGTTTGAGACAAGGGTCTCACTCTGTCCCAGGCTGGAATAGAGTGGCACAATCTCAGCTCACTGTAACCTCTGCCCCCACCGACCTCAAGCAATTCTCCCACTTCAGCCTCCCAATAGCTGGGGCCGCATACGCGCACCATCATGCCTGGTGATTTTTTTAGTAGAGATGGGGTCTCACCATGTTGCCCTGGCTATGCTTCCTACTGATTTTTCTCCCTTTTGTAATAGGAGTGGCTATCCTTTGCCTGTCCCACAAATGCATTTCTGGCTTCACAGATTTCACAACTGGAGATACATTTTGCCTCAGGATGAAATGCACCTATGGTCTCATTCATATCTGATTTAGATAATATTTGAATAAGGCTTTGCACTTTAGAGTTAAGAGTTGACTCTGGAATGAGGTAAGACTGCTCAGGGGGTGGAGGTTGCAGTGAGCTGAGACCGCGCCACTCCACTCCAGCCGGGGACAGAGCAAGACTCCATCTCAAAAAAAATAAAGAGGTAATTGTCAGGCCTCTGAGCCCAAGCTAAGCCATCATATCCCCGGTGAGCTGGACGTGTACATCCAGACGGCCAGAAGCAACTGAAGATCCACAGAAGTGAAAATAGCCTTAACTGATGACATTCCACCATTGTGATTTGTTTCTGCCCCACCCTAATTGATCGATGTACTTTGTAATCTCTCCCACCCTTAAGAAGGTTCTTTATAATTCTCCCCACCCTTGAGAATATACTTTGTGAGATCCACCCCCTGCCCCCAAAACATTGCTCTTAACTCCACCACCTATCCCAAAACCTATGAGAACTAATAATAATCCACCACCCTTTGCTGACTCCCTTTTTGGACTCAGCCCGCCTGCACCCAGGTGAAATAAACAGCTATGTTGCTCACACAAAACCTGTTTGGTGATCTCTTCACACCGACGCGTGAAACAGTAATTAGGCTTAGATGAGATCATGAGGGCGAAGCTGCCAGGATGGGATTAGTGTCCTTATAAAAAGAGGAAGAAAAATTCGATTTCTCTCTGCATGCATGCCCCAATGTTTGGAGGTGAGCATGTCTGTACAAACCTTCGCCCGAGGAAGCTGAGAAGCTGAAGAAAAAGGCTGACAAATCCAGTTTCTTTTTTTTTTTTTTTTTTGAGATGGAGTCTCGCTCTGTCGCCCAGGCTGGAGTGCAGTGGCACCATCTCAGCTCACTGCAACCTCTGCCTACCGGGTTCAAGCAATTCTCCCTGCCTCAGCCTCCCGAGTAGCTGGGATTATAGGTGTGTGCCACCACACCCAGCTAATTTTTGTATTTTTTAGTAGAGATGGGGTGGCACCATGTTGGCCAGGCTGGTCTTGAACTTTTGACCTCAGGTGATCCACCCGCCTCGGACTCCCAAGGTGCTGGGATTACCGGCATGAGCCACCACACCCATCTGATTTGTTAACTGACAAAAATTGTATATATTTATGGTGTACAAAAATGATGTTTTGAAATATGTATATATTGAATGGTTAAATGTAGGTAATTAGCATATGCACTACTTCACATACTTTTTTTGTGTGTGTGGTGAGAACACTCAAAATATATTTCCTTAGCAATTTTCAAGTATACAACATATTATTGTAAACTATAGTCACCATTATCATGTACAATAGATCTCTTGAACTTATTCTTCCTAAGTGAAATTTTGTGTCCTTTGACCAACGTCTCCCTAATCCTGCCACCTCTTAGTCTCCAGTTACCACCATTTTATTCTGTTATATTCTATGAGTTTGACTTTGACACTCCACATATAAGTGAGATGGTGCTGTATTTGTCTTTCTGTGCCTGGCTTATTTCACTTAACATAATGTTCTCCAGGTACATCCATGTCATCATAAATGACAGGATTTCCGGATTTCCTTTTTTTTTTTTTTTGAGACAGAGTTTCACTCTGTTGCCAGGCTAGAGTGCAGTGGCGTGATCTCAGCTCACTGCAACCTCCACCTCCCGAGTTCAAGGGATTCTCCTGCCTCAGCCTCCCAAGGAGCTGGGATTACAGGTGCGCACCACCACGCCCAGCTAATTTTTGTGTTTTTGGCAGAAACAGGGTTTCACCATGTTGGCCAGGATGGTCTCAATCTCCTGACCTCGTGATCTACCTCTGTCAGCCTCCCAAAGTGCTGGGATTACAGGCGTAGGTTACTGCACCCAGCCAATTTCCTTCTTTTTAAGGCTCAATGGTATTTCACTGTGTACATATACCACATTTTCTTTATCCATTTATCCACTGATGACAGGTAGATTGATTGCATACTTTGGCTATTGTGATAATGCTACAATGAACAAGGGAGAGCAGGTATCTCTGAGGTATGGATTTCATATCCTTTGGATATATAGCCAGTGATGTGATGGCTGGATCATATGCACATGGTAGCTCTACTTTTAATTTTTGGGGGAACCTCCTACTTTTTACCATGACAATGATTTATATGTGGTCTAGCATGTTGTATACATGAAATGTATACATCTGTTAAAACTCATCAAACTGAAACATGAAAGATTTGTGCATTTTACTGTATGTAATTATATATCGATTTTTTCTTTTCTTTTTAGAGACTGAGTCTTGCTATGTTGCCCAGGCTAGCCTCCAACTCCTGGGCTCAAGTGATCCTCCTACCTCAGCCTCCCAAAGTGCTGGGATTACAGGTGTGAGCCACTCCACCCAGCCTATATCTCAATATTTTGAAAAAGATTTACAATCCAAGTTTTGAAGAGGATGTAGAGCAAACTGGAACCCTCATAT